>NC_057795.1:144886096-144899632 GCF_018294505.1 Triticum aestivum | reverse complement strand
AAAAATAGCAACAATAAGTATTTTGTTGTAAGTAGAAACAAAATAAAATAAATAAAGCAAGAAAGAAAACAAAAAAAAACAAAAAAAGTGTTTTCAAATTTGAAAACTAATGGCACTAACAGAAAGTTTATAATTTTCCTATGTCACATCCCTAGCTGCTGGTAGTGCTCTAGGCTAGCTTCATGTGTGCATCATGTCTATATTTTCGAAACTTGAACTGAGGAATTTTGGAAGCCTCAAAAACTTAAATAAAAGAGGGGCAAAAACCCTAGAAATCTCATTCATTGCTCCAAAGTGCTCTTCTTAAATGTTTGATAATTTTTGGTAAGGGTTCTGGTCCCAACCAAAATATTGAACATTTTTAAGGATTTATTTTTGGGACTTTGGATTTAATTCATTAGCTATTTGAATTTGAATTATATTCATATAATTAGAATATAATTTCAAATACCCCTGAAATATTTTATAAGCTTTTGGAAAAGTCCATCTAGCAATATAAAATATTCAGAGGAGTTTTTGGCATTGTTTGAATTATTTTAAATTCAAAACAGTGGCAAAACAGATTAAATAAAAGAAAACAGAACTGAAATAGAAATAAATAGAAAGAGAGAGGAAACCTACCTGGGCCACTTACCCGCAGCCTACCTGGCGCCACCAACCGGCCCAGCCGGCCCAGCCCATCTCCACCCCCTCCCCTGTCGTCTTCCTCCCTCGCCAGAAGGACAGAGGCGAGGCGTGGCGCGCGCCCGAGAGGCCTCGGCCACCTCCTGCTTCCTCCTCGACGCCCGGAGACGCCACGCACCTCCCTGCCTCTCTTCCTCACTCTCCCGCGTCCTCATCCCCTCCCTCTGGACCGCTCCCCCTCCTCTGGCTCTCTCTTTCCCTCTCTCCCCAGTGATCCCCGAGCGCAGCCGTCGCCGCCGTTCGCTATAGCCGCAGCCACCAGCCCTCCCTCGCCCCTCCGCCAGTTCCATAAGCTCCGCCGCGTCGTCCTCGACCTCCTCGCTGAGCTACGCAATGCCGGACGCCCTGAAGCCTTGCTAGTGCTGCCGTTTCCGACCTCGGCCGCCGGAGATCCCCCTCGATGCTTCGCTCGCTCCGGTGCCTCCCCGAGCTCGCCGAGGCCACCGCTGCACCCGCTGTGAGCTCCTGTGCTGTTTCCCCCTCTTCCCTGGCCTGATTTCTTCCTCTAACACCGATGCCGTCGCGGCCGAGAGCTTCTCGCCGCCGGCCATGGCGCAGCCGTGGCCATAGCCGCGCATGCCCACGACGGAGTGCTCCACCGTGCTCATAAAGCCCCCAGGAGCCCAACACACCAACCAGCTCCCCCTCCCGCGCACCGAAACGCCAAACCCGCGGGTGCCCGAACTCCGGCCGCCGCGGAAGTGCTCGTCGCCGTCGACTCAGGCCATCCCAACTGCTGTCGCTGCTACCAGTAGATGCGCAAGAACGCCAGCAAGCCGTAGCAACAAACCGCGCTCAAAATGGAGCCCCGTAGCGTTTTTCCGAAACGCTCCGCCGTCGTTTTGGTCGCCGCCGGCGTAACTCCGGCGAGGGTGACGTGGCAGATTAATTCGGGCTAATGACGCACTTAGTCAACACCTAGTGACACTGACAGCAGGGCCCCACCCCTGGTCAAACCTCAGTTAGCGCTGGGTTTGACCGGGATTAGCTCCTGTGTCACTGACGTGTGGCCCCCACACGTCAGGTTTGACCGGACCAGCCCAGTTGACTCTGCTGACGTCACCGTGACGTGGTGCTGACGCCATAATCATTTCTGGATTTAATATTATTCAGGAAATTCCAGAAAATGCCTAAAACTTCTAAAATTCATAGAAATTCAACCGTAACTCCAAATGAGATAAATTATATATGAAAAATTATCAGAAAAATTCAAGGAATCCATCTGTACCACTTTCATGCATGTTAGAACAACTTATAGCTGCTGTTTAGCACAAATTAATTAAATGGCATTTGTATAATCACATATGGAGTTTGAATTTGAATCTTGTATTCAAACCAACTTCATTTAATCTGTTGCTAGTTGCATTAGCTCAAAACACATTCATTTTGCCATGTCATGATCATGCATCATATTGTGCATTGCATTGATTGTGTTCCCTTCTGTGTTGCCGGTATTTGTCCCCTCTCGATAGACGTGATACCGATGATGTGATCGTTGACACTGATGAAGACTCAATGTTATCTTCAGAAGTGCCAGGCAAGCAAAACCCCCTTGTTCATTCTGATACAATACTACTCTCTCGCTCCTGCTCTCTTTTACTGCATTAGGACAACACCGATTCATCTGTTACTTGCTGCGGTAGCTGAACCCCTTTATCCTTTGCATGACCTGTCATTGCCACAGTAAATAGATGAAACCCACTAGCATGAGTAGGAGTTGTTTGAGCCCTGATGTGCCTACTCATTCATGCTTGTTTGTCATGTCTGCTACTGCTTAGAGTTGAGTCAGGTCTGATTCATCGAGGATGAATTAGAGGTGTGTGAACATGTCCTATTATGTGTGAGCTAAGTGTGTGAACACGATTTGGTAAAAGGTGTCGGTGAGAGGCCATGTAGGAGTACATGGTGGGTTGTCTCATTGAAGCCCTCCTTAGGAACTGAGTTCTGTGTTTGTGATCCACAATTCAGCTACTACCATGCATTGGGCCCTGAAATATGACCCCGCTCGACTTCTTATTCACCCTAGTCCTCTGTCCAGGAGTTGCAAGTAGTTTCTGGTGTTTGTAGCTTATTGGAGGCCGTGGACAGCGTTGACCGTAGGGGTGGGCTGTGATGCGGTAGGTACGTGGCACGGTGTACCGGATGCCCGTTTGGTATCTCGGGAACCCTGTTCGCATCGTTTGGGGCTGTGAGCGAAACTCCGGCTGGATCTCCTCATGGATGGAACCCGAATAGGCGATAAACCTGGACTAGAGACTTGAGTGTTTAGGTAGGTCATGGTCTACACCCACGTCGGCTTTCGCTTGAAGTTTGCCGAGCACATGTCGTGTGCAGACGCTAAGTGGTGGAAACATGTATGAAGAAGTACACCCCTGCAGGGTTAACATCATCTATTCGAATAGCCGTGTCCGCGGAAAAGGACTTCTGGGTTGCTTATATCAGTTCATAGACAAGTGAAAGTGGATACTTTAAAATGCGCAAGATAGGCGTGAGTGCTATGGATGGCGTTCTCGTAGGGAGACGGGAGCGGATCCATAGTGGTGTATTGATATGGTGAACATGTGGACTCGTGTGCGCCACCTCAAAAGAGTCGCTTGCAGTCGTAGTTTAGGATAGCCACCGAGTCAAAGCTGGCTTGCTGCAGTTAAACCCCACCATCCCCTTGTTGAAAATGATGCATATGTAGTTAGTTCTGATGTAAGTCTTGCTGGGTACATTTGTACTCACGTTTGCCTATTTTATGTTTTGCAGAGAGACTTCAGTCTCACTAGTAGTTCCACGTGGACTTCGACGTTTAGCTTGTTACCTCAGCTACGATCTTGTGCCCTCGGCAGGATCTGATAGATAGTCAGGCTTCTCAGCCTTTTTCATTTATAGATGTCTGTACCCAGACATGATAGCTTCCGCTTGTGCTTTGATTTGTATGCTCTGAATGTTGGGTCATGAGACCCCTGTTTGTAATATCTCGCTCCTCGGAGCCTATTGAATAAAATACTTGAGTCGTAGAGTCATGTTGTGATGCCATGTTGTGTTTGCACATATCGAGCATATTGTGTGTATGTTATTGAAATGCTTGGTATGTGTGGGATCTGACCATCTAGTTGTTTATCTTTAGTAGCCTCTCTTACGGGGAAATGTCTCCTAGTGTTTCCACCGAGCCATGGTAGCTTGCTACTGCTCCAGAACACTTAGGCTGGCCGGCATGTGTCCTTCTTCGTTCCTGTGTCTGTCCCTTTGGGGAAATGTCACGCGATGAATACCGGAGTCCTGTTAGCCCGCTACAGCCCGGTTCACCGGAGTCCTGCTAGCCCAGTGCTACAGCCTGGATTCACTTGCTGATGACCGACACGTTCGATGCTGGGTCATGGATGCCTGTCCCTGTAAGTCTGTGCCACTTTGGGTTTACGACTAGTCATGTCAGCCCGGGCTCCTTGTCATATGGATGCTAGCGACACTATCATATACGTGTGCCAAAAGGCGCAAACGGTCCCGGGCAAAGGTAAGGCAACACCCGTGGGGATACCGTGCGTGAGGCCGCAAAGTGATATGATGTGTTACATGCTAGATCGATGTGGTACTGAGTCGGGGTCCTGACATCCTAAAACTAAAAGTAAAAAGAATTAAAAAATAAAGCAAAAAACAAAAGAAAATAAATAATGCAGAAAACAAAACAAAAAAACTGGAAAAAAATAAAAATAGCAACAATAAGTAAAGAAAACAAAAAAACAAAAAAATGCCTCCTACTGGGCACCCACGGCCTGAATACGACTAGAAACCCTACCATGGCCCAGGATTCAGGCCCGCAGAAGGCGCAGCAAGCCCACAGGCAAAGCAGTGTCAGATTAGGCCCATTGGCCTGCAGTTCAGAGGAGTTCGAGTGGGAAGAGGCAGCGGAGCTTATAAACAGGTGTGGGGCGCTCTCAACTAGCAAGGTGGGCCTAAACTCCCACCACCACGCCGCTGTGCAAGGCCATTGGTCCCGGTTGGTGCCACAAACCGGGACCAATGCCACCTGTCGGTGTCAAAACCGGCGGATCTCGGGTAGGGGGTCCCGAACTGTGCGTCTAGGCGGATGGTAACAGGAGACAAGGGACACGATGTTTTACCCAGGTTCGGGCCCTCTTGATGGAGGTAAAACCCTACGTCCTGCTTGCTTGATATTGATATTGTGGATGTTTACAAGAGTGGATCTACCACGAGATCAAGGAGGCTAAACCCTAGAAGCTAGCCTATGGTATGATTGTAATGGTTGTTGTTGTTGTGTCCTACGGACTAGAGCCATCCGGTTTATATAGACACCGGAGAGGGCTAGGGTTACATAGAGTCGGTTACAATAGTAGGAGATCTATGTATCCGTATCGCCAAGCTTGCCTTCCACGCCAAGGAAAGTCCCATCCGGACACGGGACGAAGTCTTCAATCTTGTATCTTCATAGTCTTGGAGTCCGGTCGATGATGATAGTCCGGCCGATGATAGTTCGGCTGATGATGGTAGTCCGGCTATCCGGACACCCCCTAATCCAGGACTCCCTCAGTAGCCCCTGAACCAGGCTTCAATGACGATAAGTCCGGCGCGTATATTGCTTGGCATTGCAAGGCGGGTTCCTCCTCCGAATGATAGAAGATTGTGAACACCAGGATAGTGTCCGGCTCTGCAAAATAAATTCCACATTTCACCGTAGAGAGAATAATATATACACAAGTTCAATCTGCTGACGTTTTTTGCAGCATGACGTCACGCCACTACCAAGCCATTACTTGAATCGTTTTTTACTCTACCACCTCAGCGCATTTAGCGAAGCGGTTTCCTTGGCACGTCTTGTCGAAGCAGAGATCGTGTTCCCCCTTAATCCGGGATTCTCATCAATACGGACGTGGGTAACCCAACCGCGCCCGTCGCCACGCCCCCTCTATTGAAGGCGAGTCCCAAACGGTCACGGAGACGGCTCTCGGTATTCTCCCTCTTTACAACGGGACCAAGGCTCGTTTCTTTTCTTCAATCCTCCATCGAATCCTCTCCCTGCTCCAAGTTCCAGCACCTAGAGCTCCAGATTCAAGCGCTTCGGACCTTCAACAATGTCCGGTTCCGACCTCCAGGGCCGGTGGATGCCCTCCTCCGTCACGGAGGAGGACGTGCTAAAGCTGCGGGAGGCCAAGTACCTGGCTTATGAGATTTCGCACAGGTTGCCTGCCGAAGGGCAGGCCATCCCCACCCTCGAGCCCGGCGAGTATGTCGTTTTTGTATCCCACCTCCGTCGGGGTTTAGGCTTCCCGATGGATCCTTTTGTGAGAGGGCTCATGTTTTACTATGGGTTGGAATTCCACGATTTGGCTCCGGAGTCCATCCTCCATATTTCCGCATTTATTGTCATCTGCGAAGCCTTCCTCCGCGTCACCCCTCACTTCGGCCTGTGGCTGAAGACCTTCAAGGTGGCTCCGAAGATGATCGGGGGGCGTCAAGCGGAGTGCGGTGGGGCAGCCATAAGTAGGAGGGCCGATGCCCTGTGGCCCACTGGCTCCTTCCAAGAGGAGCTCGGCCCGTGGCAGCGAGAATGGTTCTATATTACCGTTCCGAGGGGCCGCAGACAAAAGCCGCCGCCCTTATTCCGCCCGGGACCTCCACGACGGTTGATGTCGTGGGTCGACCAAGGGCTCAACTGGGGGCCGTCAAAGGACGTGCCCCTACTGCAGGGCCGGATTCGAGATCTCCAAACGAGGGAGGTTGATATGGTGGTGGTAATGCAGGTTATGCTGATTAGGCGTCTCCCACCCTGCAAACGCCGCCCTCTCTGGCTGTGGGAGTTCAATCCGGAGGGCCCACGGATTCTTCAACACTTCATGGGTATGACACCCCTGGAGATGTACAAATTATTCTTCGGATCGCAAGAGGCGCGTCTGGAATTGACCGAGGATGCTGGCCTAAGCTGCAATTGCCTGGATACTCAAGTAAGTAGTTCCAAGTCCGGACATACCGTTTGTTTGCCTTTCGATAATTCGCCTTATGACCAACTTCCTTCTAAACAGGAGTGGATAGCGGAAGCAAAATTGATATGGTGTCCGGCCCCCCTCCCCGAGACCGCGCCGGATTCTGTGCTGGTTCGGATGCTTGAGGTTGCGCCTCCAAAGGAAGGCAAAGGGGAAAGCAGGAAAGCTACTGCCTCGCCTAAGGAGGCTCTTGAAAGAGGGGGGATCGAGAATCCCTCCCTCCAAGGGGAGAAGAGGACTGCCTCTGAGGACCCGGGGGCAAAAGCCCCTAAACGGGGGAAGAAATCTTCGCCAGAGGGTCCTGCGTCCGGGGAGGCCCCGGCCGCACTTTCTCCCTTAAAGAGTCAGCCCTCCAACGAGCCGTAAGTAGAAAGAAAGGAGTTTTATAATAAGGGACATCCCTATTTGTGCTTCTGAGGATAACTAAAGTTTTTACCTTGTAGTACGGATCTCCGTCCTTCGCAAATGAGCTCGTCTTCGGGGGACCTTCGTCCGGAGATGATGGAGAGCGAGACGCCTCCGTCCGGGGCGGCGTCGAATAGGGAGGACGAGCCTGAAGTGTCGTCACGGAGGGAGCCCCCTAGTTTGGCAAAGCCGGATAGTTCGGCGCCAACTGGTGTACGGCTAAAGGATCTGCTTGAGAAGGCGTCTATCTCAGAAGATCACCATGCATTGATGAGCATGGTGATTGAAAGGATTTCGTCCGCCAAAGGCGGGTTGCACAATGCCGTCAGGAGTTTGCTGGCGGGGTTTGAGGTACGTAAAAATGACACACCTTTTAACAGTTTTGCATATAGTATGCGCCCTGTATAGATAGTAGACCCTGAGACTCGGTAGGTTGTCGAAATCGACAGTGTGCCGAGGATCAAAATCGCAGGTTTAAATTTCCGCCGTGCCAATGCAGGTGGCGGGTCGTCCGGGGGCCAGCCGGACTGATGGAGTTGCTGAACTAAAGCGGCAACTTGCTGTTGCGGATGCGGACATCACGCTGGTCAACAGGCGACTTGATGAGTCGCAAGGTAAGTGTTACTGTGCGGTCACTTGGTAAGGGAGCCGAAGCCAGCTCCTTACAACATGTGCGTGAAATGCAGATAGTGCCGCTGCTGTGGAGAGCCTTCGGACCGAACTTGCTCAAGCCAAGGAGCAGGCCAGAAGGAGTAATGCGGCGGCCTCGAGGGCGGCCGAGGAGTTAGCGGCCGAAAGGGTCGCACACTGCCGGAGCAGGGAAGAGATGGCCGAAATGGCCGTGAAGTTAAAAGATGCTACCGACCGCCATGAGGCTCTTGGGAAGGAGCGCCTAGCGGGGCAAGAAGACCTGGGGAAGGCCACCGCCGAAGCCAAGGATGCCCGCTCTGCAATGCGGGCTATAAAGGAAGAGCTGCGCCAGGCCGGAGATATTGTAGCTGGCAAGCCTTTTCTGATGCGCCAAAGGTTTACGGATCCAAAGTATGCTCAGCTAGGCCAACTGTGGGGTCCAGAGGACCCTTATATGGACTTAGCAGCGAGTGCGGCGGATGCCGTTGTGCATTTTCGAAGCCAGAAGGATCACAAGACAGAAGAGCTGTTTTGGTCTCAATTCCATAGTCCGGAGTGTTCAGTTCCGCTGACCGACCGTTTGGCCGAGTGGGCTGAGCTAAATAGGTTGTTCGGGCTTGCTATGACGGATATAGTGACCCATGTCTGGCCGGATAGGCCCGAGCCGAAGAGTTACTTTGGCTTATTGCAGCAATTTCTTGGGGCGGTCCCGCATATCAAGACGATGAAGCGGTCGGCCTGCATAGAGGGTGTGCGGATGGTACTCGCCCGTGTGAAGACACATTGGACAGAGATGGATGCCACCGCTGTTGCGATCCCGGGTTCGGACAATAACCGGTTACCCACCGAGCACTATTTTGGCGAAGTGCTGCGTGGTGCTCGTGTAATAGAGTCGCAGTGCTCAAAAAATGTTACATTCGAATGAACGTTTTTATGATGTAAAACAATATTTATGATGTAAGCGCCTTTTATACTTGTGCGTTCAAGTAATAGAATATCTCCTATGCGGCCGTTCATGTATACGTGTGTATAACCTGAAAGATGGCAGTCGTCGGCTTCAGCCCCCACGCACAAGGTGCGGGGGTGTTCGCAAAAAATAGCACGTTTTCACACTTAATCCGACGTCTCGGTCCTGTAAAGGAGGTGGTAGCATAGCAAACGAGGCAACCGGACTATAATGCTTTATCACTTTCACTTAGCCATGGAGTTCGAGGGTGGGGCTACGACATAGCCCCTGGGGGCACCGCGCTCTCCGAATTTGGGGCGCGTATGTGCCTGACCGGGAAACGGCCCTTCGTCAAAGAGGAGGAATTCTAAACATTCCCATGGTCGATTGAGTGGTTGACCAGTCTCTCGCTGTATCATGACAGTCAGTTTTCGGCTTTCTCTACTGAGGTGCTCGCCCAGCCGAACTGGGGCACAATCGTAGTAGTTCTCCTGGTGCCGCGTTAGCCGGTGATACGGAATGTAAGGCAGCAAAACACAGGAGCCGGGCAAACCCAACATTTGACCAAAGACATGATTCGGAGCTGATGCATATAAGGCCTAACTCGAGACGCCGAACACTCCCAAAGGTGTTTGGTCTTTACAATAGCGGGCAAAACAATGCCCTAAGCCCCTTGTGTCTAGGTACGGGCAAGTTCTTCTGGCGCGGCCGATGCCAAAACGCCAGACTCCACTCTGGTTATAATGAGAAACCAGGGGATTATAGCAACAAGAGACAGTAAGAAAGGTTTACGTAGGGTCTTAGTCTGAAAAGAGTCCTTGCAGCGGGTCCCTACTGCACGTCTGCGCCTGTGTCTCCGTTGTGCCGTATCCTGGACGGGTGTGCACGCTGTTCATCTGTAAAAAGAGAGGAACTTAGTTTGAAAAGAAATCGTGCGAGAAAGTGCATAAAAAATTGAAATATAGATTAATAAAGTTGAGCCTATGCTAGCTCATTATGGCTTATATGTACAAACCCTTGTGAAGGGGTGTGCGGCTAGGTAGCCCCTAGCTTATTTATTCCGGACTCGTCCAGCCGTGTCCGGGGTCTCAGGAGACCTTTTAATGAAATGATGCCACGTGGACCGGGCATTTTAAGTGTAAGAGACACGTAATGTGGTATTGCATTGAAGCGGACGAAAGCTTCCCGTCCCAGTGATGCTTGATAGCTACTTTTAAATGGGGCAACATGAAAGGTTAGCTTTTCTCGTCGGAAGTTGTCAGGTGACCCGAACACAACTTCTAGTAATAATGAACATGTGCACCTAGCGTAAGGGCCTGGCGCCACTCCTTTGAAGGAAGTGCGGCTATGACGAATTGCAGTAGGGTCTATCCCAACTTGCGGGTTGTGTCCGGATATAGCAGGTTTGAGTCACTGCCGCTGTCCATCAAAACCTGCGCGAATTGCAGTCCGTCTATTATGGGATCCAATATCAGGGCAGTCTATCCTGCGTTCCGGATACTTCTGGACTAATCCAGATGGTCGAAAGGGATTGGTTTTGACATCCAATCTCGGTGTTCCGCTGGGGTGGACCGTGCGACACTTGTCTTAGCGAGTGCCGTGTTGGTTTTCCGTACTATCACATGAAGCGAGTTTACTGTTTTGACTTCTTGTGGGAAAGTCTTTTGACTTCCGGTGCTCTGCTGGTGGGGTTCGTCATCGTCCTCGCTTGGCGCATCGAGCCCCTTGTGTCCGGCGTTGAGTCTGCCGGACTGTTTAAAAACCCAACAATTTCGGTTGGTATGGTTTGCAGGCCTTCCGGAGGTACTGTGGATTTGACATATCCGATCTAAAAATTTGTTTAAATTTGATAGCTCGTCGCTGTTGTCCTTAAGAGGTAGTGTTTTATTGTTTGGCCGCGAGCTTTTGAATCCGGCATTGACCGCCATGCCCTTTGGGCTTTTTTCTTTATTCCGGCGCTGATCTTTCCTGCGCCGTGATTTTCTGTTTCCATCTCTGATCTCGGATGTACTCGGGTCGCTGGTGCTGCATCTTGCTAGCCAGCTGTCTTCTCCTGTGCAAAAGCGCGTCATGAGGCTTGTTAGCGCGGCCATTGTTCTTGGCTTCTCTTGGCCGAGGTGTCTGGCGAGCCATTCGTCTCTGACGTTGTGTTTAAAGGCTGCTAAGGCTTCCGCGTCCGGACAGTCGACTCTTTGGTTCTTTTTTGGTAAGGAACCTGTTCCAAAATTTGCATGCTGACTCTCCGGGCTGTTGGGTTATATGACTCAGATCGTCTGCATTCGGAGGGCGGACATAAGTCCCTTGAAAATTTGCTCTAAACGCGTCCTCAAGCTCTTCCCAACTTCCAACAGTGTTTTCTGGGAGGCTTTTGAGCCAATGCCGAGCTGGCCCTTTGAGCTTGAGGGGTAGGTATTTTATGGCGTGGAGATCATCTCCTCTAGCCATGTGTATGTGTAGTATGTAATCTTCGATCCAGACTCCGGGTCTGTTGTGCCGTCGTATGCCTCTATGTTTATGGGTTTGAACCCTGCTGGAAATTCATGATCCAGCACCTCATCGATAAAACATAGCGGGTGTGCGGCGCTCCTGTATTTGGGTGTGCCGCTGTCTTCGAACACTTGTCGTGTTGTGTTACTTCCTAGGGCCCTCTTTTTTGGCCCGTAGATGGACCTAGTTTGGTTGTCCGTTTTCCCAGGATCATAAGTCGATTTGTGTGCGGCGCCGCTTGTCGCTTTTGGCCTGTCATCTGGCCGTCTATCCGGCCAGGCAGCCTCTTTATTTTTTGACTGTGAGGGCTCTATGGCTTCCTCGTCAAATTCTGGCAGCAACTTGCGCTTCGGGTAGCTCTTTGTTTGATGGCCATTGCCATATTTGTCTGCGGTCTTGAGTACTTTGCTCCACTTCATTCTGAGTATGTCTTCCGCTGTTTTGAGCTTCCGTTTTTCCTTCTTCAAACTTCTTGCAATGGCGACGAGTTGTATGTTCGTCGTCCGCTGGTTTGCCCTGCTCTATCGCTGGGTCGTTAGGAATGCTGCTTTGATCGAGGCGGGACTTAGGGCGGCGTCTACGTCGCTGTTTTGGTTGTTTATCGGCGGGATTATCCTCTGTCGCGTCCCGTTGTTCCTCGTTATCGCTTCCCTTTGGGGTGTCCACCATATGTATGTCATGTGACGAGGTGGCCTTCCAGTGCCCTGTAGGCGCTGGTTCTTGATTGTCTCCGGCATCGTCGTCCATACCGTTGATGTCTTCGGAGTCGTAGTTTAGCACGTCGGTTAGGTCGTCGACGGTGGCTACGAAGTGGGTGGTGGGTGGGCTCTGAATTTCTTCATTGTCCGCGTCCCGACCATCCTGGTCGTAGTTCGGCCAGGGCTCTCCGGATAGTGAGAGATGCTTCAGCGAATTTAAGATATCGCCGAAGGGTGAGTGCTGAAAGGTGTCCGCAGCGGTGAATTCCATGATCGGCGCCCAATCGGATTCGACTGGCAGGGGCGCAGGAGGTTCGGAGTCCGGCAGGGGGTCTGGCACCTCGGAGTCATGGGCTTTATGCGGGACAAGGTAAGTGTTTGGCTCTATCGCCGTGGAAGTTGCAGCTCTCGAGGCGGTGTCCAGCCATCCGTCCTCGATCCGTGCGATCGGCTCCGGACTATGGGTCGGAGCGAATTCGTGTGCGGCCTCCAAGGTGCTATCCGGCGGTAGAGTTAGGTCGTGCCCGTCGTGGCAGCCCGGCACGCTTGGCTGTGGCTCAGATCCATCGAAGATCAAGTCCCCGCGGATATCGGCCGTGAAGTTTAGGCTTCCAAACCTGACCTGACGACCAGGGGCGTAGCTTTCGATCTGCTCCAGATGGCCAAGTGAGTTGGCCCGAAGTGCGAAGTCGCCGAATACAAAGATCTGTCCAGGGAGAAAAGTCTCACCCAAGACTGCGTCGTTGTCGATTGAGGAGGCCATCAAGCCTATCGGTGATGACACAGAGGAACTCTCAATGAAAGCACCAATGTCGGTGTCAAAACCGGCGGATCTCGGGTAGGGGGTCCCGAACTGTGCGTCTAGGCGGATGGTAACAGGAGACAAGGGACACGATGTTTTACCCAGGTTCGGGCCCTCTTGATGGAGGTAAAACCCTACGTCCTGCTTGATTGATATTGATATTATGGATGTTTACAAGAGTGGATCTACCACGAGATCAAGGAGGCTAAACCCTAGAAGCTAGCCTATGGTATGATTGTAATGGTTGTTGTTGTTGTGTCCTACGGACTAGAGCCATCCGGTTTATATAGACACCGGAGAGGGCTAGGGTTACATAGAGTCGGTTACAATAGTAGGAGATCTACGTATCCGTATCGCCAAGCTTGCCTTCCACACCAAGGAAAGTCCCATCCGGACACGGGACGAAGTCTTCAATCTTGTATCTTCATAGTCTTGGAGTCCGGTCGATGATGATAGTCCGGCCGATGATAGTTCGGCTGATGATGGTAGTCCGGCTATCCGAACACCCCCTAATCCAGGACTCCCTCACAACCCTTTGGTCCCGGTTCGTGGCTCCAATCGGGACCAATGCCCCCCCCTTTAGTCCCGGTTGGTGCCACCAACCGGGACCAATGGCCGCCGACCGGGACCAAAGGCCGCCGCTTCCCGCCCTTTGGGCTGCTGAAAAGAGGCCTTTGGTCCCGATTGGTGGCACCAACTGGGACTAAAGGGGTGCATTAGTCCCGGTTGGTTTCCCGAACCGGGACTAATACTCTTGCTATATATACAGCACTTAGCAGTTTCGACCAAATCCCCCACTTCTCCCCCGACGCCCCTGCTCCTCCTTGTCGCCGTCGCCGCCCGACGCCCCTGCCCCACCTTGCCGTCGCCGCCGCCACCGATGCTGTCAAGCTGCTCGCC
>NC_057795.1:144805261-144885417 GCF_018294505.1 Triticum aestivum | reverse complement strand
GTTGTTAGTAGATATCGATTTTAGGTTAGTGCATTTTAGGTTAGTGTAGAGGAGAAAGGAAAATAAGGAAAAGGAAGAAAAGAGGAAGAAGGAAGAAGGAAGAAGAAGAAGAAAAAGAATGAGAGGAAAAAGGAAAATAAGAAGAGGAAGAAAGGAGAAGAAGAGGAGAGGAAGAAGAGGAGAAATAAATAAGAAGAGGAAAAAGAAGAAAAAGAAGAGGAGAAGAAGAAAGGAATAGAGGAGAAGAAGAAAAAATAGATTTTTCTATTTTTTCTTCTTCTCCTCTATTCCTTTCTTCTTCTCCTCTTTTTTTTTCTTTTTTTTATTCTTCTTCTTCCTTCTTCCTTCTTCCTCTTTTCTTCCTTTTCCTTATTTTCCTTTCTCGAGGGAGAAGAAAAGAACAGGAGAAGAAGAAGAAAGGAATAGAGGAGAAAGAAGAAACTTCAACACGAGGGGGGGGGTACCGATACCCCCTCCCCGATAACATTATTTTCCCATGTATACGTATGTCGCGTCGTTGTCGATATAACCCCCTCGAGATAACTTCGACATGCGGGGCGGTCGATATATATACCCCCTCTCGACTGTGATAACTTATACCACGGCAGCACCCCCCTCGGCCCTCTCGCTCAACCAAAACTCTCGAGGACACCCAAACCCTAGAGAGAAAACTATGTTGGTTTCCTACCCCCTCCCGCCGCGCCCCTACCCGAAAAATTAACTCTCTCGAGGCCACCCAAATTTACCAAGTTAAAAGAGCGTTGTCGTGGAGGCCACCCCAAACCCTTGAAGCGTTGTGTCGAGGCCACCCCAAACCCTAGAGAAGCAGCATCGAGGCCACTAACATGATTCCTTATTGTGATTAGCTAGCTAGTTCTACGTTTGCCACTAATATATATCCATCTGTACCATGTTTGAATAATAATTGACATGTTGTAAATATTTGCAGAAACTATGCAGCACTCCCGAGACGAAGCAACAGAAGCGATGTTGGGGGACATAATTGCACAAGGAAGTGATGCCGTTGCATCATTTCTCAACGACACCGATGGTCAAGAAGGACTGGGTGAAGAAGAGGGCTATGTTCATGATGGCTCCGGCCCATTAATGCCGGTACAAGAAGAGGGCTATTGTCGGTGTCAAAACCGGCGGATCTTGGGTAGGGGGTCCCGAACTGTGCGTCTAGGCGGATGGTAACAGGAGACAAGGGACACGATGTTTTACCCAGGTTCGGGCCCTCTTGATGGAGGTAAAACCCTACGTCCTGCTTGATTAATATTGATGATGTGTGTTACAAGAGTAGATCTACCACGAGATCAAGGAGGCTAAACCCTAGAAGCTAGCCTATGGTATGATTGTTCTTCGTCCTACGGACTAAAGCCATCCGGTTTATATAGACACCGGAGAGGGCTAGGGTTACACAGAGTCGGTTACAATGGTAGGAGATCTACATATCCGTATCGCCAAGCTTGCCTTCCACGCCAAGGAAAGTCCTATCCGGACACGGGACGAAGTCTTCAATCTTGTATCTTCATAGTCTTGGAGTCCGGCCGATCATGATAGTTCGGCTATCCGGACACCCCCTAGTCCGGAACTCCCTCAGTAGCCCCTGAACCAGGCTTCAATGACGATGAGTCCGGCGCGCATGTTGTCTTCGGCATTGCAAGGCGGGTTCTTCCTCCGAATAATTTATAGAAGATTGTGAACACCAGGATAGTGTCCGGCTCTGCAAAAATAAATTCCACGTACCACCGTAGAGAGAATAATATTACACAAGTTCAATCTGCTGATGTATTTTGTGGCGTGACGTCACACCATTACCAAGCCTTTACTCGAATTGTTTTTATCGTATCATCTCAGCGCGTTTAGCGAGGCGGTTTCCTTGGCACGTCTTGTCGAAGCAGAGATCGTGTTCCCCTTATTCCGGGATTCCCATCAATACGAACGTGGGTAACCCAACCGCGCCCGTTGCCATGCCCCCTCCATCGAAGGCGGGTTCCAAACAGTCACGGGGACGACTCTTGGTATTCTTCCTCTTTATAATGAGACCAAGGCCTGTTCTTTTTATTCAATCCTCTATCGAATCCACCCCTCTCCCCGAGTTCCAACACCCAGGGCTCCAAATTCGGGTACCTTCGATCTTCGACAATGTCCGGTCCTGACCTACGAGGCCGGTGGATGCCCTCCTCCGTCACGGAGGAGGACATGCTAAAGCTGAGAGATGCCAGGTACTTAACCTACGAGATTTCGCATAGGTTGCCTGCCCGAGGGCAAGTTATCCCAACTCCCGAGCCTGGCGAGAGCGTCGTGTTCGTGTCTCACCTCCATCGGGGTTTAGGCTTCCCGACGGATCCCTTCATGAGGGGGCTCATGTTTTACTATGGGCTGGTATGATTGTTGTTCGTCCTATGGACTACAACCATCCGGTTTATATAGACACCGGAGAGGGCTAGGGTTACACAGAGTCGGTTACAAAGGTAGGAGATCTACATATCCGTATCGCCAAGCTTGCCTTCCATGCCAAGGAAAGTCCCATTCGGACACGGGACGGAGTCTTCAATCTTCTATCTTCATAGTCTTGGAGTCCGGCCGATGATGATAGTTTGGCTATCCGGACACCCCCTAGTCCGGAACTCCCTTAGTAGCCCCTGAACTAGGCTTCAATGACGACGAGTCCGGCGCGCATATTGTCTTCGGCATTGCAAGGCGGGTTCCTCCTCCGAATAATTTATAGAAGATTGTGAACACCAGGATAGTGTCCGGCTCTGCAAAAATAAATTCCACATACCACCGTAGAGAGAATAATATTACACAAGATCAATCTGCTGACGTATTCTGTGGCGTGATGTCACACCACTTCCAAGCCTTTACTCGAATTGTTTTTATTGTTCCACCTCAGCGCGTTTAGCGAGGCGGTTTCCTTGGCACGTCTTGTCGAAGCAGAGATCGTGTTCCCCTTATTCCGGGATTCCCATCAATACGGACGTGGGTAACCCAACCGCGCCCGTTGCCACGCCCCCTCCATCGAAGGCGGGTTCCAAACGGTCACGGGGACGACCCTTGGTATTCTTCCTCTTTATAATGAGACCAAGGCCCGTTCTTTTCCTTCAATCTTCTATCGAATCCGCCCCTCGCCCCGAGTTCCAACACCCAGGGCTCCATATTTGGGTACCTTCGATCTTCGACAATGTCCGGCCCTGACCTACGAGGCCGGTGGATGCCCTCCTCCATCACGGAAGAGGACGAGCTAAAGCTAAGAGACGCCAGGTACTTAACCTACGAGATTTCGCATAGGCTGCCTGCCCGAGGGCAAGTTATTCCTACTCCCGAGCTTGGCGAGAGCGTCGTGTTCGTGTCTCACCTCCGTCGGGGTTTAGGCTTCCCGACGGATCCCTTCGTGAGGGGGCTCATGTTTTACTATGGGCTGGAATTCCATGACTTGGCTCCGGAGTCCATCCTCCACATCTCATCATTCATTGTCATCTGCGAGGCCTTCCTCCGCACTACCCCTCACTTCGTCTTGTGGCTCAAAACCTTCAACGTGGAGCCGAAGATGATTGAGGGGCGTCAGGCAGAGTGCGGCAGGGCGGTTATAAGTAAGAGGGCCGATGCTCCATGGCCCGAGGGCTCTTTTCAGGAGGAGCTTAGCTTGTGGCAACAGGAGTGGTTCTATATCACCGCTCCCAGGGGCAGCAGGCAGAGGCTGCCGCCCGTCTTCCGCTCGGGCCCTCCACAGCGGTTGACGTCATGGGTCAACAAGGGGCGTGACTGGGGGCCGTCCAAGGACGTTCCCCTGTTGCAGGACCGGATTCGAGGCCTCCAAGAAAGGGAGATTAATCTGGCCATAGTGGTATAGGTTATGTTGATCCGGCGCCTACTACCCTGCAAACGTCGCCCCCTTCGCCTATGGGAATTTAATCTGGAGGGGCCACAAGCTCTTCAACACTTCATGGGTTTGACACCCGCGGAGATGTACAAACTGTTCTTCGGATCGCAAGAGATGCGTCCGGAATTGACCGAGGATGCTGGCCTAAGCTGCAATCGCCCGGATACTCAAGTAAGTATCCCTGTGTCCGGACACATCGTCCATTTATTTACTGTGGGTTTGCCTTTTAACCAGCTATCCCTTGGACAGGAGTGGATAGCGCAAGCAAAACTGATATGGTACCCGACCCCCCTCCCTGAGACCACGCAGGATCCCGTGTTAATCAAAATGTTAGAGGTTGCACCTTCGGAGGAGGGGGAAGAATGGCACAGGGGATCTACCACCTCAGCCACGGAGGCTTTCAGTAAGGGAGGAATTGAGAGTCCCTCCTTCCAGGGGGAGAAGTGGACCGCTTCCGAAGACCCGGAGGCCAAGGCCTCAAAGCGGGGAAAGAAATCTGCACTGGAAGGTCCTGTGCCGGGAAGAGCCCCGGCCATACTGTCTCCTCGGAGGAATCAGCCCTCTAGCAAGTCGTAAGTAAAGAGGGGGATTTTGTAATAGTGGACATCCCTGTTTAATTTCTAAGGGTAACCGAAGTTTTCACCTTGTAGTTCGGATCTCAGCCCTTCTCAGCATAGCTCATCGTCGGGAGACCTTCGTCCAGAGATGATGGAGAGCGAAACACCTCCATCTACCACCCCGTCGTGCGAGGAGGGCAACCCTGAGGTGTCATCACGGAGGGTCTCCCCGAGTCCAGCGGGGCCGGAGAGTTCGGCACCCATTGGAGTACGGTCGGTGGAGCTGCAGGATTTTCTCAGGAGGGCGTCTGTCTCAGAAGATCACTGCACATTAATGGGTAGGGTGATTGAGAGGATCTCGTCCGCCGAAAGCGGGTTGTATGAGGCCGTCGGAAGTTTGCTGACGGGGTTTGAGGTACGCAAAAAATGACATACCTTTTGATAGTTTTGCACATGAAGTGCGCCCTGTATAGATAGTAGCCCCTGAGACTTGGTATGCTGTCGAAAGCGACAGCGTGCCGAGGATCATAATCTCAGTTATAGATTGTCACCTTTCCTAAGCAGGTGGCGGAACGTTCGGTGGCCAGCCGTACTGATGGATTTGCCGAGCTGAAGAGGCAACTCGACGTTGCGGATGCGGACATCTCGCTGGTCAATAAACAACTTGATGAGTCACAAGGTATGTGGTTGCTCTGCGGTCGCCTAGTAAGGGAGCTAACGCCCATTCCTTACAATTTGTATGCCTGATGCAGATAGTGCTGCTGCTGTGGAAGGCCTTCGAGCAGAACTTGCTCGGGCCAAGGAGCAAGCCAGAAAAAGCGAGGCGGCTGCCTTAAAGGCAGCGGAAGAGCTAGAAGCCGAGAAGGCTGCTCACTGCCGAAGCAGGGAGGAGATGGCCGGAATGGCCACGAAATTAAAAGT
Organism: Triticum aestivum; assembly: GCF_018294505.1. Classification (NCBI taxonomy): domain Eukaryota; kingdom Viridiplantae; phylum Streptophyta; class Magnoliopsida; order Poales; family Poaceae; genus Triticum; species Triticum aestivum. Next base: position 144,880,053 of record NC_057795.1, on the reverse strand, counting down.
TGCTACTGACCGCCTGGAGGTTCTTGAAAGAGAACGCCGAGCGGAGCAAGAGGACCTGAAGAAGGCCGACGCCGAAGCCAAGGATGCCCGTAGTGCGATGCGGGCTATGAAGGAGGAACTGCGTCAGGTCGGAGACATTGTGGCTGGAAAGCCCTTTATGCTGTGTAGGAAGTTCACGGATCCGAAGTATGCTCAGCTGGGCCAATTGTACGGTGCGGAGGATCCTTATCTAGGCTTGGCAGCGAGTGCGGCGGACGCAGTCGTGCACTTTGGAAGCCAGAAGGATCACGAAATGGAAGAGCTTTTCTGGTCTCAATTCCATAGTCTGGAGCGTCCACTTCTGTTGAGTGATCGGCTGGTTGAGTGGGCTGAGCTGAATAGATTGTTCGGACTTGCCATGACGGATGTGGTCGCTCATCTGTGGCCGAAAAGGCCCAAGCCGAAGAGTTATTTTGGCTTGTTGCAGCAATTCCTTAGGGCGGTGCCGCGTATTGGGGCGATGAAGCGGTCGGCATGCATAGAAGGTGCACGGATGGCTCTTGCCCGTGGTAAGACATACTGGGCGGAGATGGATGCCACCGCTTTTGCATCCCGGGGTTCGGACAAAAGCCGATTCCCCACCGAGCACTATTTTGAGGAAGTCCTGCAGGGCGCTCGTTTAATAGAGTTGCAGTGCTCGAAAGACGTTATGTTTGAATGACATGTATGATTTCTGAGATCATGTTTATAATGCAATAACTTTTTATACTTGTGTGTTCAAGTATTGAACTATCTCCTGTGCGGCCGTATATGTATGTATAATCTGAAAGATGGCAGTCTTTGGCTTCAGCCCCCACGCACATGGTGCGGGGGTGTTTGCAAAAAGAAAAGCGCCTTTTCACACTTAATCCAACGTCTTGGTCCTTTTAAGGAGGTGATAGCGTAGCAAACTAGGCAACCGGACTATAATGCTTTATCACTTTCACTTAGCCATTGGAGCTCGAATGTGGGGCTACTATATAGCCCCTGGTGGCACCGCTCTTCCCCGAACTCGGGGCGCATATGTGCCTGACCGGGAAGCGGTCCTTCATCAAAGCGGAGGAATTCTAAACATTCCAATGGTCGATCGAGTGGTTGACCAGTCTCTCGCTATATCATGACAGTCAGTTTTCGGCTTTCTCTACTGAGGTGCTCGCCCGGCCGAACCGGGGCACAACCGCAGTAGTTCTCCTGGTGCCGCGTTAGCCGATGATGTGGAACGTAAGGCAGCAAAACACAGGAACCGGGCAAACCCAACATTTAACCAAAGACATGATTCGGAGCTGATGCATATAAGGCCTAACTCGAGACGCCGAACACTCCCTGAGGTGTTCGGTCTTTATGATACCAGGCAGAACAATGCCCTAAGCCCCTTGTGGCCAGTTACAGGCGGGAACTTCTGACGCGGCCGATGCCAAAACGCCAGCCTCCTCCTCGGCTATGGTGGGAAACCGGGGGATGTGTATCAACAAGAGACAGTAAGAAAGGTTTACGGAGGGTCTTAATCTGAAAAGAATCCTTGCAATGGGTCCCTGCTGCACGTCTGCGCCTGTGTCTCCGTTGTGCTGTATCCTGGACGGGTGTAGCACGTGCTTCATCTGTAAAAGAGAAGAACTTAGTTTCTAAGAAATATCGTGCAGAAGTTTTATTAAAATAGAATAAAATGAAGAAAGTTGAGCTTTATTGGCTCTCATCATTTATACACGCGGCCCCTTATAAAGGGGGTATGCGGCTGGGAAACCCCTTGTTTAGTTACGCCGGACTCGCCTAACCATGTCCGAGGTCTGAATGACCTGTTTTTAGGGGCTTTGACCTGCAAGGTCTAATTAGTGTGTGGCTGTCGAAGCAGTCTCACGTTCTCCGTGGTCGAGGAACACTCGGAGTTACTTTTTAATGAAATTATGCCACGTTGACTAGGCATTCTTGAGCGTAAAAAATGTGTAATGTGGTATTGCATTAGGGCTGGCGAAAGCTGCGCGCCCCAGTAGTGCTTAAGGGCTACTGTTTGAATGGGGTGATGGAGAGTGAGCTTTTTGTGATGGAGGTTGTCGGATGAACCGAACACAACCTCTAGTGGTACAGAGCCTGTATAATTGGCTGAAGGGTCTGGCGTCACTCCTTTGAAGGAAGTGCTGCTATGGCGAATTTTGGTAGGATCTATCCCCATTCTGCGGGCGGTGTACTGGTATAGCAGGTGCCGCGCTGTCTTTTCGTGTTATCACATGAAGTGAGTTCACTGTTTTGACTTCTAGTGGGAAAGTCTTCTGTTTTCCGGAGTGCTGCTTTTGGGTTTCGTCACTTTCGCTCGGTGTGTCGAGCCCCTTGTGTTCGGCATTAAGTCGGCCGGACTGTTTGAAGACCCAACAATCTCTGTGGGTTTGGTTTGCAGGCTTCCCGGAGGTACCATGTATTTGACATAGTCTATCCAGAATCTTGTTTAGGTTGGATAGCTCGTCACTGTTGCCTTGAGGGGCAGTGTTTTGTTGTTCGGCCAAGAGCTTTTGAATCCGGCGTTGACCGCCGTACTATTCGGGCCATTTTCCTTATTCCGGCGCTGATCTTTTCTGCGTCGTGATTTCCCATTTCCATCCCTGACTTTGGATGTACTCGGGTCGCTGGTGCTGCATCTAGCCAGCCAGCTGTCTTCCCCCGCGCAAAAGCAGGTCATGAGGCTTGTTAGTGTGGCCATTGTTCTTGGTTTTTCCTGGCCGAGGTGTCTGGCAAGCCATTCGTCTCGGACGTTGTGTTTAAAGGCTGCTAAGGCTTCAGCGTCCGGACAATCGACTATTTGGTTCTTTTTAGTGAGGGACCTGTTCCAGAATTTGCGTGCTGACTCTCCGGGCTGTTGAGTTATGTGACTTAAATCGTCTGCATCCGGAGGGTGGACATAGGTCCCCTGAAAATTTGCTCGAAACGCATCCTCAAGCTCTTCCCAACTTCCAATGGTATTTTCTCGGAGGATTTTAAGCCAATGCCGAGCTGGCCCTTTGAGCTTGAGGGGTAGGTATTTTATGGCATGGAGATCGTCTCCTCTGGCCATATGTATGTGTAGGATGTAATCCTCAATCCAGACTCCGGGGTCTGTTGTTCCGTCATATGCCTCTATGTTTACGGGTTTGAATCCCGCTGGAAATCCATGATCCAGTACCTCGTTGGTGAAACATAGTGGGTGTGCGGCGCCCCTGTATTTGGGTGTGCCGTTGTCTTCAAATGCTCGGCGGGTTATGTTGCTTCCTGGAGTCTTCTTTTTTTGGCCCATAGATGGATCTGACTGGGTCGTCCTTTTTCCGAGGATCTTTATGCTGATCGTGTGCCGGCTTGTGTGAGGCGCCCCTTGTTGCTCTTGGCCTGTCATCTGGTCGTCTATCCGGCCAGGCGGCTTCTTTCTTTTTTGACTGCGGGGGCTCTAAGGCCTCCTCGTCAAATTCGGGCAACAGCTTGCGCTTCGGGTAGCTCTTTGTCTGGTGACTAGCGCCATGTTTACCTGCGGTGTTGAGTACTCTACTCCATCTCATTCTGAGTGCGTCCTCCGCTGTCTTGAGCTTCCGCTTTTGCTTCTTCAAACTTCTTGCAGTGGCGACAAGCCTTTTATGAAGGTTCGTATGCTCTGGTGATGTGAGATCGTCTTCGCCGGGGATGGGTTGCTTGTCCAGTTCATCATGTCCAGCTGGCTGCTTGGTGACATGTGCGTTGTCCACTGCTTCGCTCTGCTCTAGGGCCGGGTCCGTATGGGTGCCATTTTTATCGAGGCCGGTCTTCGGGCGGCGCTTGCGTTGCCGTTTTGGTTGTTTGTTGGGGGAGTTGTCCTTTACCACGTCCCGTTTCTCCTCATTATCGCTTCCTTTTGGTGTATCCACCATGTATACGTCGTGAGTTGGGGTGGCTTTCCCGTGCCCGGTAGGCGCTGGTTCTTGGTCTTCTCCGGCATCGTCGTCCATACCGTCGATGTCTTCGGAGTCATAGTTTAGTATGTCGGTTAGATCGTCGACAGTGGCTACTAATTGGGTGGTGGGTGGGCTTTGAATTTCTTCGTCGTCCGCATCCCAACTGTCCTGGCCGTAGTCCGGCCAGGGCTCTCCTGATAAGGAGAGATACTTTAGCAAACTCAAGGTGTCGCCGAAAGGTGAGCACTGAAAGATGTCCGCTGCGGTGAACTCCATGATTGGCGCCCAATCGGATTCGATCGGAGGGGGCGCGGGAGGTTCGGAGTCCGGCGAGGAGTCCGGCACCTCGGAGTCACGAGCTTTATGAGGGACAAGGTCAGTGTTCGGCTCTATCGCCGTAGAGGTTGCAGCCCCCGAGGTGGTGTCTAGCCATCGGTCCTCGATCTGCGCAGCCGGTTCCGAATTGAAGATCGGAGCGGGTTTGAGTGCGGCTTCCAGGGTACTGTCTGGCTGCAGAGCTAAATCATGCTCGCCGTGACAGTGCGGCACGCTCGGCTGTGGCTTGAATCCATCGAGGATCAAGTCCCCGCGGATGTCAGCCGTGAAGTTCAAACTTCCAAATCTGACCTGACGGCCAGGGGCGTAGTTTTCGATCTGCTCCAGACGGCCAAGCGAATTGGCCCGCAGTGCAAAGCTGCCGAATATGAAGATCTGTTCGGGGAGAAAGGTCTCACCCTAGACTGCGTCGTTGTGACGCCCCCGATTCAATCGTACACTAATCATGCACGCAAATGTGTACGATCAAGATCAAGGACTCACGGGAAGATATCACAACACCACTCTACAAATAAAATAAGTCATACAAGCATCATAATACAAGCCAGGGGCCTCGAGGGCTCGAATACAAGTGCTCGATCATAGACGAGTCAGCGGAAGCAACAATATCTGAGTACAGACATAAGTTAAACAAGTTTGCCTTAAGAAGGCTAGCACAAACTGGGATACAGATCGAAAGAGGCGCATGCCTCCTGCCTGGGATCCTCCTAACTACTCCTGGTCGTCGTCAGCGGGCAACACGTAGTAGTAGGCACCTCCGGTGTAGTAGGGGTCGTCGTCGACGGTGGCGTCTGGCTCCTGGACTCCAGCATCTGGTTGCGACAACCAGAAAGAAAGGAAAGGGGGAAAAAGGGGGGAGAAAGAAACCGTGAGTACTCATCCAAAGTACTCGCAAGCAAGGAACTATACTACATATGCATGGGTATATGTGTAAGAAGGCCATATCAGTGGACTGAACTGCAGAATGCCAGAATAAAAGGGGGATAGCTAATCCTGTCGAAGACTACGCTTCTGGCAGCCTCCGTCTTGCAGCATGTAGAAGAGAGTAGACTGAAGTCCTCCAAGTAGCATCTCCAAGTAACATCTCATAGCATAATCCTACCCGGCGATCCCCTCCTCATATCCCTGAGGTAGAGCGACCACCGGTTGTATCTGGCACTTGGAAGGGTGTGTTTTATTAAGTATCCGGTTCTAGTTGTCATAAGGTCAAGGTACAACTCCAAGTCGTCCTGTTACCGAAGATCACGGCTATTCGAATAGATTAACTTCCCTGCAGGGGTGCACCACATAACCCAACACGCTCGATCCCATTTGGCCGGACACACTTTCCTGGGTCATGCCCGGCCTCGGAAGATCAACACGTCGCAGCCCCACCTAGGCAAAACAGAGAGGCCAGCACGCCGGTCTAAACCTAAGCGCACAGGGGTCTGGGCCCATCGCCCATAGCACACCTGCACGTTGCGAGGGCGGCCGAAAGCAGACCTAGCCTAGTGGCGTTCCAGTCCAATTCGGCGCGCGCCGCTCCGTCGCTGACGTCTGAAGTGCTTCGGCTGATACCACGACGTCGGGATACCCATAACTACTCCCACGTAGATGGTTAGTGCGTATAGGCTCGTAGCCGACTCAGATCAAATACCAAGATCTCGTTAAGCGTGTTAAGTATCCGCGAACGCCGAACAGGGCCAGGCCCACCTGTCTCCTAGGTGGTCTCAACCTGCCCTGTCGCTCCACCACAAAGTAACAGTCGAGGGCCGTCGGGAACCCAGGCCCACCTCTACCAGGATGGAGCCACCTGTCCTTTCAGCCCCCTCGTCAGAATCACTTGCGGGTACTCAATGAGCTGACCCGACTTTAGTCACCATCTGTATAGTATGTATGTATGTATAGTATATACCCGTGATCACCTCCCAAGTGATCACGGCCCGATAGTATAGCAAGGCAGACTGACAAGAATGTAGGGTCAATGATGATAAACTAGCATCCTATACTAAGCATATAGGATTGCAGGTAAGGTATCAACAGATGTAGCGACAATGTCAGGCTATGCATCAGAATAGGATTAACGAAAGCAGTAACATGCTACACTACTCTAATGCAAGCAGTATAGAGTAGAATAGGCGATATCTGGTGATCAAGGGGGGGGGGGCTTGCCTGGTTGCTCTGGCAAGAGAGAGGGGTCGTCAACTCCGTAGTCGAACTGGGCAGCAGCAGCGTCGGTCTCGTAGTCTACCGAAGAGAAGAGGGGGGGAGAAACAGTAAATACATAGCAAGCAAGTGCATAACAGGATAACAGGCAGAGCTAGACGTGTTCTAACGCGGTAGGAGGTGATACCGGTGAAGGGGGGAAGCATCCGGGAAGTATTCCCGGGGTTCCGTGTTTTCGGGCAGAGGAGCCGGAGGGGGGAAAGTTGCGAGTTCGATAGGTTAGGAGGGTGTGGCGGACGAACGGGTTGCGTATCCGGAATCGTCTCGTCGTTCTAAGCAACTTTCATGTTGAAAATATTTTAATCCGAGTTACGGATTAAAAGATATGATTTTCTAAAGATTTTATTAATTTCTGGAATTTATTTAATTATTTAATTAATTCGGAAAATGGATTTATGACGTCAGCATGACGTCAGGCTGACATCAGCAGTCAACAGGGGTTGACTGGGTCAAACTGACGCGTGGGTCCAACGGGACCCACCTGTCATACTCTGTTAGGTTAATTAGGATTTAGTTAAACTAATTACTGTTTAATTAAGCTAACAGGTTAATTAGTTTAATTAAACAGGGTTAATTAACTTATTAATTCACTAATTAATTAATTATTAATTTTATTAATATTATTTTAAATTCTTTTAATTCTATTTTTTTAAACATGTTCTGTGGGCGGGGCCCATATGTCATAGGCCCCAGGGGGCCATAGCGGTTTTGGGCGCGGGTGCGGGCACGCGCCCATCAGGGCCACCAGGGGGGCGCCGGCGATAGCAGGGCACGGCGAGGCCGGCCGCCGGAGGCGACAGCGGTGAGGCCACGGCGGGACGGCGCCAGGGCGCGGCAGCAGAGGCGAGGACGCGGGGAGCAAGGGAGAGGGCGAGGCAGAGAGGCCTCGGCGGGGCGAGGCTGCGGTGGTGCGCGGGCGGCCGCCGGAGGCCGTGTCAGACGGGGAAGGGGAGAGAGGCGTGCGGGAGGGAGCGAGTGGGGGGGGGGCGAGTGGGTGGCGGCTAGGGTTCGGCCGAGTGGGGAGCGGGGGTTATGCAGGGGGCGAGTGGGCTGGCCTGGGGGCCCGATGGCCTGCTGGGCCGAGGCCCAGTGGGGGGGGGGGTTTGCTCTTTTTTTTTGTCTGTTTAGCTTTTCTCTTTTGTATTTTCTTATTTATTTTACCTTTTCTGTTTTAAATTTTAGACCCACATTATTTTACTTAGTAAAATATGACAACAACTCCTAAAATAACGTTTCAAAATAACCCTCAGCCACAAAAGGTTTTAACCCAAAATAAATTAGTTTTATGTTTTATAAAATACCAAAGGCATTTAAAAATTGTTTTTGCTACCGTTTAAATCATTTTAGTGCATTTATACATCATATAAAAATGTGGATTATTCATCATAGTCATCTGTGCAATAACTGACACAACCCGGACATTTTGGTTTTTAATATTTGAAAACTTTTGATGTTTGCCTGATTTTGAATTTGAATTAGAATCGGTTTCGAACTAACGCAAGATTAGCATCAGCAATCAAGGTGACGTGGCATCATTAGCAAAGGTTTACTGTAGCTTGATTATCTGGGCGTCACAGTCGTTGATGATGATCGAAGAAGGCATCGAGCCTATCGGTGACGACACAGAGGAACTCTCAATGAAAGCACCAATGTCGGTGTCAAAACCGGCGGATCTCGGGTAGGGGTCCCGAACTGTGCGTCTAGGCGGATGGTAACAGGAGACAAGGGACACGATGTTTTACCCAGGTTCGGGCCCTCTTGATGGAGGTAAAACCCTATGTCCTGCTTGATTAATATTGATGATGTGTGTTACAAGAGTAGATCTACCACGAGATCAAGGAGGCTAAACCCTAGAAGCTAGCCTATGGTATGATTGTTCTTCGTCCTACGGACTAAAGCCATCCGGTTTATATAGACACCGGAGAGGGCTAGGGTTACACAGAGTCGGTTACAATGGTAGGAGATCTACATATTCGTATCGCCAAGCTTGCCTTCCACGCCAAGGAAAGTTCCATCCGGACACGGGACGAAGTCTTCAATCTTGTATCTTCATAGTCTTGGAGTCCGGCCGATCACGATAGTTCGGCTATCCGGACACCCCCTAGTCCGGAACTCCCTCAGCTATGTTCATGATGGCTCCGGTGACCCAATGGAGGTACAAGAAGGAGACCGTGCTGACTGCTCCGATGACCGAACCGAGTCCGGCCAGGTATATATATATTAGTTAAGCCCGTGCTGACTAGTTAATTGATGCATTCATTGTTTTGGTATATGTACACATATTAATTAACTCTCGTCTTTCTTCCCTTTTCTAGCCCTCCGGATCGAGCTCAACTTTGGTAAGGAGACGAGGCCTGAAGAAAAAGTTGAGCTCAGATGAAAGATTTGAGATCATAGAAATCGCGCCCGACGGCGAACCGATTGAACCCATCCGGACAAAGAACACATTTATTGCTCAGTGCGAGGTTCTTGTTAGGGACGAGATCCCGATCAGCATCCAGCAACGGTATAAGCCTAAGGAGGAAGACCCTGAGGTGTCTTATGTCAATGATATGCAGAAAGAAGATCTATGGACTCAGCTGAAGGCAAATTTCACCCTACCGCCAGAGGAGGATCCGGAGAAGCCAGTTAAAGAGCAATTAATCAAGTCTTGTGCTCTTAAGAAGATGGAAACCCTATTCAGGAGGTGGAGGAAAGAGCTAAACAAGTTTGTCGACAAAAAAGAGACACCAGAATTCATCGGCAAATATGAGAAGATCAAAGATCACTGGCCCGCATTTGTGGCCTACAAGACATCGGAAAAGAGTAAGAAGATGTCGGCGACAAACAAGCAAAATGTTGCGAAGAAGCAGTTTCACCATCACACGGGGTCAGGTGGCTACCTCAAAGCCCGGCCTAAGTGGTCCAAGGCTGAGAATGATCTGCTTGATAAAGGGATCGAACCAGAGACAATGAACTGGCCAGACCATTGCCGGACTTGGTTCTTCACGGCTGGCGGAACCTTGGACCCTGTATTAGGGAAGTGCCATTGGACGGACGAGCAACTGCAAATACCAGTCAAGAACCTTCGGCACTATATCAATGCAGCGCAGCGAGGGACGTTCGTTCCAGACAGGGAGAAGGACGAGCTCACAATGGCCCTCGGGAATCCTGAGCACCCTGGACGGACACGAGGCACACCAGGCTCCATTCCGTGGAAGGTTTGTTTTTCGGACACAGGAGGTTACAAAACCCACGAGAGGAGGAAGAAATTGGAGCAGGGCCAACTGCAGGCGCTGCACGAAAGGGTAATGGGGCTAGAGGAACGAGAAGCAGCATATCGCAGCAAACGACCTGCCAAAGCTTCCCCCGAAGCTACCCCGCCATCTCAGCGAAGAAGCAGCGTGGCTTCCACCGAGCTGCTTCAGCCGGAGCATGTCTTGATGGCTCCTGCCATCTATCCCGTGGATGCTATCATGGAGTCTCAAAATTGCCACATTATGACACGATGGATGAATTTGAAGGTCAAGGCGGTTGTTGGCTCTGTTTATCCTACTGGACCCGGCGCAACTTATCACTGCCGGCCGATTCCAGAAGGATATGCTAGGGTGATGGTGGATGAAATAACGGAGGGATTTGAGGACCTCCAGCTTGACCACCCTACCGGTGAAGGGGAGACTAGGCTGGGTTCTGCTCTGAAGACTCCATGCCTATGGCGGAAGGAGCTCATCAACCTTCCGAACTGGACGCCTCTGCCTCCTCCTCCTCCTCCGGTGAGTCAGCACACTCCGCCTCCTCCTCCGGCGAGTGATGATCAGGGCACTGGGCCTCCTTCTCCGGCACGTGGCGGCACTCCGCCTCCTTCTCCGCCTGCGCCGGCGCGCCCGAGCAGCCAACAGCCTCCTCCTTCTCCGCCTCGCCAGCAAGGGTGGAAGAGACCCGCCGCCGCCCCGGCTGCTCCGGCGCGTCGTAGTCCTTCTCGTCCGCCTCGTAAGCAAGCACGAAAGGAGATAGATGCCGCAGCCGCTCCGTCTGCTCCGGCGCCTAGCAGCACAACCAGAGGCGGGAGGCAATACAGATACGGTCCACCTCTCAAGCCTCTAGAGATGTTACCGTACAAGAGGACCGAGGAGGAAAACGAGACGATTGTGCGGACCCACCTGAAGGAGTTCTTTGAAGGGCTGAAAGCAAAGAGACATCCAGCTTCGGAGGAGAAGGTAGATCCGGTGAAAGCAAAGCGCACTCTCGATGCCCTGAGGAAACCGGCAAGTCTCCACCGAGAACCAACTATGACCACATTACTGAACAGACATATCTCCAAGCGGAGTGGTCGGGAAGTACTGTCAGACATCAAAGGTCAAGAGAATGAGCAGCTGCGAAAAAAGTTGCCCAGCTCGGCAAACAAGCAAATCAATCGTGCCCCCCGCTCAATGTGTCTAGCGGCAACATCGTCGCTAATGCTCCGGGGATGGTGCCCGGTTACGGCAATCTACAAGATTACCTGCCTGACAATCAACTTCCTGATTTCATGGAGGTGGACGAACACAGATACGAGTACGGGAAGCCTCTCGTCAAAGATGAAAAATCTCTAACAACGATGATGCGAAGATTCCATAATTGGTACATGAAAACCTGCAGAGAGTCCGGGGGGACGAATAGTTTGTATCTGCACATTAAAGAGGAGCACGACCTCGTTGGAACTGATCTGTTGTGTGTTACATTTGAGGAGTTCTTCGCGTTCTTCAATCAAAAGGCCCTCGATAAATTAACGGTCTTTTGCTACTGTCTGTAAGTACTATTTCTATCATTAAGTCTCTATATATAGCTCGGCTCTTTCATTGCATGTATTTATAATCTATTATCCTCACTATATTATGCAGATTGAAGATCGTCGAGTGCAGAAAACAAGAAATCTATGATATTGGGTTCATTAACACAAATATCATAGATGATAATCAGATTAAAAAGCACGTTGAAGAGGCCGAGGCCAACTTGCTACAATCGTTGATCAAAAATCAAAACAAAGATACCATACTCTTTCCTTACAACGGCGAGTGAGTGTTATTGTCGTGTGCATATTCGGTTTCCCTTATTACTCGAGCGAGGTTATAGTAATGTAATTGATGAGTTATGCATGCGTGCGCAGCTTCCACTATGTTCTTTTGGATATTAAGCTTGAGCGGGGACTAGTAACCGTCTTAGACTCGAGATGGAAAGATCCCGAAACCTATGCGGACATGACTGAATTGCTCAACAAGTAAGTTCAATCGATCATTATCGCACCATATCGGCAACTTTTTATTCATTTCCTGATATCTCAAGTAATAATAATTATTTTCTTTGTCTTGCAGGGTTTGGAAACAGTTCACCGCAGAAGCTCTGGGACTGCCGAAGGAGCTGCGATATACATACCCGAAAGTAAGTACTACTGGCTAGCTAGTTGCGCACATCTCCCGTTGATTCTATAGCTATACTTTCATCAATGCCATTTATAATGCTTCATTATCAGTTTGATTGACCTCTATTTCTCGTAAAGTGCTTGTGGCAGGAACAACGAAATGATTTCTGTGGATACTACGTGTGCGAGTTCATCCACAACACGACTTTGAAAAATAAGCAGGGCTACTCTAAAAGACAATATGAAGTGCGTAAGCAATAATATTCACAATTTCATTTTATTACACCATCATTTCTGTTGACTTTCATTCATATATATGTATTAATTAACCCCCTTCTTCAAATTAGACGTGGCAGATGCGGAATGAACTCCTAGAACAAGATCCATGAAAGCAATTCAAGAGGAATTGGCGGGATTCTTTCTTGACCACGTCATCAATAAAGCCGGAGAATACCATGTGGAAGTTGATTTCAATTGCTAGGGGATTGTAATTAAGAGATCTTACATATTGTACATGTATGTAGCCAGTAGTGTCGGATATATAATACGAAAACTTGTTGTTCAACCAATCTCTCGGAGAAGGAGAGGTCGATCGATCACTTGTCTCGGTATGCATGACGAACTTCTGTACTTAATGGTTCCCTTCATTTTCTTACTAGCTAGCGTGTCGAGGGCCTCTCTATGTATAGTACGTAGCGTCGACCAAGCACAGACATAAGAGAGGACACTTCTCTCTATTAATTAATTAGCTAGCTAACACAATATATGAAACACCTAAATTAACCCCCCAACACCCCAACCCCCCCCCCTTAAAAAAACAAATACCCTAGCCACTGGAATGCTGATGCGTGGATGCCTTTTGGTCCCGGTTGGTGCCACCAACCGGGACCAAAGGCCCCCCTGCCTGGGCTTGGCGCACCGGCCACGTGGAGGACCATCTGTCCCGGTTCGTGTTAGAACCGGGACTAAAGGGGGAGGTATTAGTAACGACCCATTAGTCCCAGTTCATGAACCGGGACTAAAGGCCCTTACGAACCGGGACAAATTCCCCCTTTTCTACTAGTGTTTGTAAGGGCAAGGAGATCGCCTACTTCGTGAAGATCTACCCTAGTGAGACAAGTCCTTCGTGGGTGATGGCCATGGTGGGATAGACAAGGTTCCTTCTTTGTGGACCCTTCGTGGGTGGAGCCCTCCGTGGACTCGCGCAACCGTTACCCTTCGTGGGTTGAAGTCTCCATCAACTTGGATGTACGATAGCACCACCTATCGGAACCACGCCAAAAATCTCCGTGTCTCCAGTTGCGTTTGCACACTCCAATCCCATCCCTTTACCTTCTTGCAAATTGCATGCTTTACTTTCCGCTGCTCATATACTCTTTGCATGCTTGCTTGAATTGTATGGTGTATGCTCGAAATTGTGTTAATCTACTACCTCAACTTGAAAAACTTAAAAAATGCCACCTTTATTTGTTGAGGGTCTAATCACCCCCCTCTAGACACCTCTTCTCGATCCTTTCAATTGGTATCAGAGCTTTGGTATCCATTGCTTTGGTTTAATCACCATTGGAGGAAGACAGATGAGTCGACGTTGGGGAGTTTTAGACGTAGAGTGCCTATACTTGATGGAGAGTTCTTTAGTGAGTGGAAAAATGAGATGCTTGGAATTTTTCATGAATATCACTTGAACAAGTATATTTACTACTCCTTGTGTACCCCTTGTTGATCCCTTGCATCCTTGATGAGTCTCAACATGATTCGCAATCTTAGAACTATCAATCTTATCACTAGAGGTTTGCCTAGAAACTTGATTAGTCACTTGCCAACTCTTGATTGTGCTTATACTATATGGAGATTTCTTGAGGAACGATTTCCGGACTATTACTTAAAAAACTTAGATTAGATTCTACACAAGTCTATTACTTAGAATAAGATGAATCCCAATGTTCCCAAGTTTGGAGATTGTTTATTTGAGGTTACAATCTTATGCGTGCCAAAGGAGATGTTGGATTCATTAGCAATATTATTTCCAAAGCTATTAGAATTCATATGGATGAACATTGTCAAAATCATATATCTAATGAATTACTCTCTCTAGGAAATGATCATTTGCAAGATGATGTTGAACATGGATACTATGATGAGGATGATGACAATGACTTTGATCTTGAAGAGTCTATGAGACACTTTGGTCTTATGGCTAACCTTCGCGGCTACATGGCCGGAGGAAAGGAATGGGTCCTTGATAGTGGATGTACCGATCACATGACCGGAGATAAAGATATGTTTCGTGAGCTTGCTGAAAATGACGGCCCTAGAAAGTATGTCACTTTTAGTGATAACTCAAAGGGTAAGGTGGTTGGCCTCGGTAAGGTGGCCATCTCACATGACAGCTCCATACAAATTGTTATTCTCTTTGAATCTCTTGGCTATAATCTACTTTCTGTATCTAGACTAGCTGATTTTGGATTCAATGTCCTATTTACTGAAATAGATTGCCAAGTGTTTCGAAGAGATAATCATAAAATGGTCTTTATCGACATACGTAGAGGTGATCTATACATTGTTGATTTCACTAAAAAGGCTCAACCTAGAACTTGCTTAATTGCTTAATCTTCCAAAGGCTGGTTGTGGCCTAGATGGTTAAATCATGTGGGCATGCGAAACCTTGACAAGCTTATTAAAGGTGATCATATCCTTGGTGTTAAAGATGTCATATTTGACAAGGACAGACTTTGCACCGCTTGCCAAGCAGGAAAACAGGTTGGAGGAAGCCACCCCGTGAAGAACATCATGACCACAAGGAGACCGCTCGAGCTACTTCATATGGATCTTTTCAGTCCCAACGCCTACAAGAGTCTCGGTGGTAACTCATTTGGACTAGTCATTGCTGATGATTTTTCAAGATTTACGTGGGTGTTCTTTCTTGATGATAAATCCTAGGTCCAAAAGATCTTCAAAAACTTTGCTAGGAAGGCCCAAAATTAATTTGAAGTGAAGATCAAGAAGGTTTGCAACGACAACGGAACGGAGTTCAAGAATGCAATTGTGGACACCTTTCTTGATGAAGAAGGGATTTCATATGAGTTCTCGGCTACGTACACACATCAACAAAATGGAGTTGTTGAGAGGAAGAACCAGACGCTCATGGAAATGGCGAGAATGATGCTTGATGAGTACAAGATGCCAAAACACTTTTGGGCGGAAGTGGTTGAGACAGCTTGTCATGCAACGAACTGCTTATATCTTCACAAGCTACTCGGCAAGACGGCATATGAGCTTCTCACCGGTAACAAACCCCAAGTTGGATACTTTCGGGTATTCGGCTCAAAGTGTTACATTCTTGATAAGCATCATCGTTCGAAATTTGCTTCTAAGTCTCATGAAGGTTTCCTACTCGGTTATGGCTCAAACTTTCACACTTACCGTGTCTACAACAATTTCACTCGAAAGGTTGAAGAGACGGTAGATGTGAAGTTTGATGAATCTAACATCTCACAAGTAGAGCAATTGCCAATTGATGTAGGTGACAAAGATCCTTCGGAAGCAATCCAAGACTTGTCTATTGGCAAGATTTGCCCAACGGAGTTGAAGGATAGTACCTCGTCCGTCCAAGTGGAAGCCTCAACTTCACGTCAAGGTGAACCACAAGTTGACTTGGAGGCATCCACGAGTGGGACACATCAAGACGATGAAAACGAGGATGTACAACAAGATGAACCTGGACGACCTCCTTCTCCACCTCCACGGGAGAACAACAACGCCAACAACAACGAAGAAAGACAAGAGGAAGAACGAGACAATGAAGAGGATGTTCCACCCCGACCCAAACAAAAGCTCTCACGAGTTCGAGCAAGAGTCTCAAGAGATCATCCCGTCGAAAAAATCTTTGATTATATCCAAACTGGGAGAATTACTCGCTCTAAAACTCGTTTGGCTAACTTTTGTGAACATTACTCATTCATTTCTAGCATTGAACCTATGAAGGTTGAAGAAGCAATGGAAGATCCGGATTGGATAAATGCCATGCATGCAGAGCTACACAACTTTGAGAGGAACCAAGTGTGGACGTTGGTTGAATAGCTCGATGAGAAGCTGATATGTCTCCAACGTATCTACTTTTCCAAACACTTTGCCCTTGTTTTGGACTCTAACTTGCATGAATTGAATGGAACTAACCCGGACTGATGATGTTTTCAGTAGAATTGCCATGGTGTTATTTTTGTGCAGAAATAAAAGTTCTCAGAATGACCTGAAACTCCACGGAGTCACTTTTTGGAATTAATAAAAAATATTGGCAAAAGAATCAATGTAAGGGGGCCCACACCCTATCCATGAGGGTGCAGGGCGCG
Organism: Triticum aestivum; assembly: GCF_018294505.1. NCBI lineage: Eukaryota > Viridiplantae > Streptophyta > Magnoliopsida > Poales > Poaceae > Triticum > Triticum aestivum. The sequence goes on along the minus strand of NC_057795.1, from coordinate 144,863,884 downwards.
CCCACCCCCTGGGGCGCGCCCCCCTGCCTCGTGCCCCCTGGACCTCCACCGACATCAACCTCAACTCCGACTCCATATATTCACGTTCGGGGAGAAAAAAAATCTGGGAGAAGGATTCATCTCGTTTTACTATACAGAGCCACTGCCAAGCCCTAATCTTCCTCGGGAGGGCTGATCTGGAGTCCGTTCGGGGCTCCGGAGAGGGGAATCCGTCACCATCGTCATCATCAACCATCCTCCATCACCGATTTCATGATGCTCACCGCCATGCGTGAGTAATACCATCATAGGCTTGCTGGATGGCGATGGGTTGGATGAGATTTACCATGTAATCGAGTTAGTTTTGTTAGGGTTTGATCCCTAGTATCCATTATGTTCTAAGATTGATGTTGTTATGACTTTGCCATGCTTAATGCTTGTCACTAGGGCCCGAGTGCCATGATTTCAGATCTGAACCTATTATGTTTTCATGAATATATGTGAGTTCTTGATCCTATCTTGCATGTAAATAGTCACCTACTATGTGTTATGATCCGGCAACCCCGAAGTGACAATAATCGGGACCACTCCCGGTGATGACCGTAGTTTGAGGAGTTCATGTATTCACTAAGTGCTAATGCTTTGGTCCGGTACTCTATTAACAGGAGGCCTTAATATCCCTTAGTTTCCAATAGGACCCCGCAGCCACGGGAGTGTAGGACAAAAGATGTCATGCAAGTTCTTTTCCATAAGCACGTATGACTATATTCGGAATACATGCCTACATTACATTGATGAACTGGAGCTAGTTCTGTGTCACCCTATGTTATAGTTGTTGCATGATGAATTGCATCCGACATAATTATCCATCATTGATCCATTGCCTACGAGATTTTCACATATTGATCTTTGTTAAGTTACTTCTCTGTTGCCACTGTTACGATTGCTACAAAACTACTACTTTTACTTTTGCCACCGTTACTGTTACTTCCTGAAAGAGCTAGTTATCAACTATAGGGGGGGTGAATAGGCGATTTTTATTAAAGTCTTCAAAACATGGGAGTTTCAAAGACAAACAATAGAAATGACACTATTCGTATGGAGCGGAAGGTAGACTACACTAGACAAGCCATAGTCAAGTATTCAATGAAGTGAAAGCACGAAGACTATTAGCAACTAGGTAGTAAGGATCAGGATGGAAGATAGTATGAAGCCAATCACGACAAGTAGTCACACAGTGAAGTCAAATAGATAATGCAAGCAGGCAATGACTTCACGAAGACAAACTGTAAGTAAAGAGAAGTGAGTGATAGAACCAGTAGCTTCAGGAGGACAGAGATTTGTTCGACCAATTCCAGTTGCTGTGGCAACTGTACGTCTGGTTAGGGAGGCTGAGATTCAACTCAGAAGATCGCGTCTTCACCTTATTCCCCTTGAGCTAAGGACACCTAGTCCCCACCCAATCACTCTGCTAAGTCTTCAAGGTAGACTTCCAAACCTTCACAGACTTCGTTCACCGGCAATCCACAATGACTCTTGGATGCTCAAAACGTGATGCGTAACCGGCTGGAGGATTCACAGTCCTCAAGTGTAACAAGTCTTCAGATCACGCGGACAGAAAGACTTCAGTGATGCCAAACAATCTTTGGGCTCTGGGTGGTTTGGGCTTTGTCCTCGCAAGGATTCTCTCTCAAATGCTTCAAAGGTGGGTTGCTCTCAAACGACAAAAGCCGTGCAAAAACTCGGAGCAGCCACCAAATTATGGTGTAGGGGGTGGGCTATTTATAGCCACTGGGCAACTCGACCTGATTTATCCGAAATGACCCTGGGTCACTAAGGAACTGACACGTGTCCAACAGTCAGATTTCAAACACACGCGTCAGCTTGACTTGGGCTACAAGTAAAGCTGACTCATCCTACTCTGGATAAGATTTGCTCTTATTGTCTTTGCTCGAAGACATAGGATTTGGTTGAGAATCACTTCAATCACTCTGACTTTGTTCACTTGGACCCCACTTAACAGTGCGGTGGTTCCTATGACTCAACAAAGAGGAAAAGGAAACAACGAAACAACTAAGTCTTTGCGCTCCATAGTCTTCACGCGATGTCTTCTCATGTCATAGTCTTAAACGTGAATAGCTTCACAGACCACCATTGTCTTCACACATTTTTAGGGGTCATCTCCGGTAGGTAAATCGAATCAATGAGGGACTACTATCTGTGTTATCCTGCAATTCTCACAAACACATTAGTCCCTCAACTAGGTTTGTTGTCAATACTCCAAAACCAACTAGGGGTGGCACTCGATGCACTTACAATCTCCCCCTTTTTGGTGATTGATGACAAACTGGTTGAAGTTTTCAACGGGGATAAAAGTATGTGAAATTGTAAAGGATTAAGATATTGTCTTCATAGGTGGCAAAAAGGCTCCCCCTGAAGATGTGCATATAAATGTTTTGCGTTGGAATGCAAATGCACATGGCAGGTTGTACTTGTGGAGATCCTCTTCACCATATGAAGACAATACATCATGCATGAATAGATATACAATAATAATGACATGCATAATGAAAAATGGACGTCTGTGAAATGACTTCATGCGGGAGTTATCGCACATCACAAAATAACAGAAAAAGCAGCAGACGACCATCAAGTTTAAGTATTACAACTCAAAGAACCAAATGTATCAAAAGCGAGAGTTGTAACCACTTTGGCAAAAGTATAGCAACCACCCATATGGACCCGCTTGAAGACTATCAGCATATGCTTCTCCCCCTTTTGTCAATAAGGACAAAAAAGGTTTGAAGACATAGTCTCTACTCGTTCCCATGAGGAGTAGGAGAGGCAGCAGGGTCGTCGTTGTGGTTTGGTGGTGCAGACGAACTTGGTGCAGTGTCGATACGTGCCGAAGTTGGAGGTGGTGAAGTAGCATCATCGGCGTCATCAAGAACTCTGGCATTAACAGTTGCCGTGGAGGAGGAGTACTCAGAGTCTTCAAGGGATGGAGTTCGACGCAATACAACATTCCTGGGAGGAGTGGTGTCGAAATTGAATCTCTTTGTGAAGCCATTGTCTTGAAGATCAGCTTCAACACTGAACAATGTCAAACTCTTCCAAGACCGCCGATAGGTTTCATGAGTGACAAAGGCATTCTTGGTGGCAAGGATGCGAATGCGATTAATATCCACCAAGAGGCTTTGCATCTGACGCTTTAGCCAGTAATGATGCTTATCGTGTTTCTGATGCAAGGCCACGAGAAGCTCTCGGTCATTGAGCACACGAGATCGCTTCCAAGGCCTTGGAGCAATAGTGCTTTCAGTGGCTTCAGTACGTGCACGACGAGTATTGCCAGCCAACGGATAAACACGAGAAGCAGCCTGAAATCCTTCAACATGCTGAGAGAAACTCTAACGATCGACATTGTGAAGATAAATTGCCTCCTTGGCAGGCTCTGGGTAAATGGCTTCGACTGACATATCAACCTCTGGCAGAAATATGAGATGGTTGCATGCAGAGGGCTGATAGTCAATAGCAGAGTGAAGCTTGATCAGTTGCATTACCCTAGGGAGCATATAATTTTAGACCAAATATGTCTGAGCCAGATGCAGCAAATTGGCAAATGAAGAAATCCTGAGCATTGAAGCTGATGACATTGAGAATATAGAAGAACAATGTCTTCATTGCGCCTTCAAGCTTTGCTGAGGAAGAATGTCCTATGATGGGCCATACAGTTCGCCTGATAATGTGATAGATGGTGCGGGGCAGATACTCTAGGTCTTCAACAAAGAATTCCTTGGGATATTCATCATCATGCGGCAGTGGCTTCATCATGCTTAGCATTTGACTCATATTGGGCTCAGGCTTCTGAAAGATGCTTTCCAATGCATTGCGGTGATCAAGCCCGGCCCTGAGGGGGGCAGGGGGGCGGCCGCCCCGGGCCCCCGAGGCCGAGGGCCCCCCCAGGACGTCGTCCTCTGTACTGGGCTTGGGCCAAAGTGCTCTGTATTAGCGCAGCTGCTGAGATCGCTCCAAAGCCACGCTGAAAGTTAGGTCGCGATTAATCAGGGCCTATTCCATCCTCGATTCATACTTCCGATCTGACTATCCATGATGCCGCCGCCGGTCCGCTCTTCCTCGTGCTTCTTTGAGTTCTTTCGGCTTTCCATCCGCCGCGGGCATCAGGATTATGAACTTGTGATGGTCTTATTGTTGTCATCCGCGAAAACAGGTTGCCTCTCATGGCCAAGCTTCTGCCTGTAGTCGCTGCTGCTGCTACTGCTGCGTGGTTGAAGTCCATGCTCTTGGTGGCTACCCCCTGACGGAAGGTAAGACTGCATTTTCTCTTCAAATATCTAGCTGATTAATATATTCGGTGTCTACTATTTGCCATTTACTGTTAAGTTGGTATTAACTAGCGCAAGTGAGCGTTGTACTGGCAGTACTAACTTACTCATGGTTGCTCACTTTTTGCATAAGAACATCTGACTTGTATATACATGTCTTGGAGAACGTAGGTCCAAATATTGATAATGATTTTTCTGCATCACTTGCCTCACTTTTCTTGTCTGAGCACTTCAATCATAGGTTTTCCTTTAGCCATGTCTCCAAGATTTGTTCTCATAATTTTCCAGACACACTTTTAGTTCATTGTTACAATATGACCATTGATAATCAAATGATTGTACATTACCTAAGGATATACTGTACTAGAAAATTATTGGTTTGTGACTATGCCATAATAATTAGTAAAATTATATTACTTGATCTTGTATGTTGTGTGGCTTTGTAACTTTGCCCGAGCATATCAATATACTTACATATATTGACTATTTTTGTACGTATACATTAAGGGGCCATGTTTTAGTTTCGCCCCGGGCCCTCGAAATCTCAGGACCGGCCCTGGCGGTGATGCTGACAACCAGGTTCATAAAGTTCACCTGGAGTGGACAGGCCAGTAAGCTCAATGAGATCAAGAGCTTTGGCTTCATGGTGTACATTGCCTGTTATCCACTCAAGGACCCATGTCTTCGGATCCCTGTTGTAGCCGCGAATGTGGAGAGTTGCATAGAATTGCAGCAGAAGCTCTTCATTCAAATTCTCCTTGTCAGTCACAAACTGGAGAAGGCCTGCATCTCTGAAATAGTCAAGGGCTTCTTCTAAGCAGGGCAGACCAGCCATGACTTCGAAGTCCAGAAGCATATGAGGAAATATGCGCCCTTGATTGTATAGAACACACGAGTAATAGCTGCACTCCTAATAACTCCAGAACTGATCAGAAGATATTCTTGGCTTGGAATATGGGTTCTTGGCTCTATCAAAGAAGGTGATGTGTGCAATGAAGCCATTGACGTTGAATGATCCTGGTGCAGATGCAGTACCTGGAAACCTTAGCAGTCTCGGTTTTGGCTTCTGAACCTGTGGCCTGTGCTCCACATGATAATCAAACTGTGGTCCGTGTAAGTGCATCTAGTGCCACCCCTAGTTTGGTTTTGGAGTATTGACGACAAACGTGGTTGAGGGACTAATGTGTTTGCGAGAATTGGAGGATAACACAGGTAGTAGTCCCTCCTTGATTCGGTTTACCTACCGGACATGACCCTAAAAATGTATGAAGACAATGAAGATAATGGTGGTACGTGAAGATATTCACACTGAAGACTATGACAGAAGAAGACATTGAGTGAAGACTATGGAGCGCGAAGACTTAGTAGTTTTGTTGTTTCTTTTCTTTTTTGTTGAGTCATAGGAACCACCGCACTGTTAAGTGGGGTCCAAGTGAATAAAGTCAGAGTGACTGAAGTGATGCTGAACCAAAATCCTATGTCTTCGAGCAAAGACAATGAGAGAAAATCTTATCCAGAGTCGGATAAGTCAGCTTTACTTGTATCCCAAGTCAAGCTGTCGCGTGTGTTTGAAATCTGACCATTGTGACACGTGTCAGTTCCTTAGTGACCCAGGGTCATTTTGGACAAATCAGGTCGGGTTTCCCGTGGCTATAAATAGCCCACCCCCTACACCATAAATTTGTGGCTGCTTAGAGTTAGTGCACGGCTTTTGTCGTTGAGAGCAACCCACCTCTGAAGAGTTTGAGAGAGAAATCCTTGTGAGGACAAAGCCCAAAACACCCAGAGCCCAAAGAGTGTTTGGCATCACTGAAGTCTTTCTATCCGCATGATCTGAAGACTTGTTACACTTGAGGACTGTGAATCCTCCAGTCGGTTAGGCGTCGTGTTCTGAGCATCCAAGAGTAATTGTGGATTGCCGGTGAACGAAGTCTGTGAAGGTTTGGAAGTCTACCTTGAAGACTTACCAGAGTGATTGGGCGGGGACTGTGTGTCCTTAGCTCAAGGGGAATAAGGTGAAGACACGGTCTTCTGAGTTCAATCTCAGCCTCCCTAACCAGATGTACAGTTGTCACAGCAACTGGAACTGGTCGAACAAATCCTTGTCTTCACAACGCACTGGTTCTATCTCTTACTCTCTTTACTTACAGTTCATCTTTGTGAAGTCATTGCCTGATTGCTATGTCTGTTTGACTTCACTGTGTGACTACTTGTTCTGATTGGCTTCATACTATCTTCCATCCTAATCCTACTACCTAGCTGCTATTAGTCATCATGCTTTAGTTTCATACTTGTCTGACTATGGCTTGTCTAGTGTAGTTCATCTTCCGCTGCATGTTTATAGGTCCAGTTTTCGTGTTTGTCTTCGAAACTTACATGTTTTGAAGACTTTCATAAAAATCACCTATTCACCCCCCCTCTAGTCGATAACTAGCACTTTCAATTGGTATTAGAGCCTGGTGCTCCCTTGTTCTGTGTGATTCAGTTTAACCACCTGGAGTTTCAGCTATGTCGACTACAGGATTGAGGAACGTATCTTGCCCCACCTTTGACGGTCATGAGTATCCTCGATGGAAGGCCATGATGAAGAAGCGACTCATGGCTATGGACAATGAACTGTGGACCATCACTGAGATTGGTCTTACCGATCTATGCAAGATGGCGGATGCTGATGACATTCGCAAGTAGTCTCTACTGAACCTCACGGCAAAGGATGTCATCTGCTCCTGTCTTTCCCGAAATCAGTTCAGGAACGTCATGCACCTCAATCACGCGAAGCTAATCTGGGACCGGCTTTCTGAGGTCTATGAAGGTCATCATACTCGTCATGATCCTTGGTTTTAGGATTACAAGGAGTCTCTCAAAGAGATGACCTTTGCACCTGAATCATCATCATCTTCACCATGCCTTATGGCAGGGAGTGCTAAGGTAACTGAATGCTACCTCTCTGAATCTAGTGATGATGAATCAGGTGATGAATTTGGCCCCAGCTATGTCAAACTTGCTTCCCTTGCCACTAAACAACAAAGAGCCTTGGAAAAGGTTCAATCCATGCTTAATAAGAGCGACGATATGTTGGGTGAAGAAATGGACCAGTCAAAAGCATTGGCTGAGAGTCTTCAGAGACTTCATTCCAAGTTTTACGCCCTTCAAGATCAACATAATACTCTCTTGTCTGATCACGAGAAGCTTTCTTCTGAATCTCTTCAAAGAAAGCAAGTATCACTGATAATGCAGGGCTGAAGGAATTATACATGACAGGGATGTACAAAAGCCTCAAGGGGCATCAGACATTATGTGATGTCCTCAAAAAGCAGATTCTGAACTGAAACCCTAGAAAAGAGGGTATTGGGTTCGAAAGGAAAATGAATGTTGATGGGTCATACTGGAAGCCTGAGCAGTACCCCAAAACCACATGGGTTGCTACAAAGGAACCTTCAGTAGATCCATCCACCTTATCTGGTTTCACTTGCGCTAACCCTATCATCATTGATGAATCCTTTGATGCAAATTATAAACTGTTTAAGAATTAGAATGGTGAAGTGTTTGCCAGGTATATTGGTACTAACTGCAGGAATGGACCACCTATGAAGAAGATCTAGGTACCTAAGCAGTGCATTGAGAATCTTCCTGTGAATGTCATGATGACACCACCAAGGAAGAAGACAAACCCCAGACCTATGGCTTCATATGGCCCAAAGGCTTCATATGGATACAGGACTCACCTGAGTCACCCTAACGCCAATGTTTTGCAGGGAAACCATACTTAGACTTATGAATATGAGCGTGTGTCTTCAAATCACTATGTTCATAGAACTAAGAACTTTTCTGCTTATTCATATGAGTATCGTTCTTCTCCTACAATGCTATTTGCTAGGGCTCCAAAGCCAAAATTCTCAGATGCTGCACTTAGACTCATTGCTTCTAAGCCACCCCTGAAGATGTGGGTGGTTAAGAAGAATTAACTTTCTTTTGCAGAAAGGTCTCCAGCCTAAAATCAAAGGCGTCCGATGCTATTGCTGGGGACCTAAAACATATTATTGGACGCAAGATAAAATGCCCAAATGGTCTTACTATGTATTTCACATCTGAATTGCTTGCCAGTCATACTAACAGTCCTAACCTTGATCTAAGCCTTGATGATCCTCTTGTGCGTCAAATGCTTATGCTTCACAACACTCTTTGTGAAGCCTATCCTCCTAACTGCACTGTAGGGTACGACACCTCGTGCGACAGAATGGATTATGGACAGTGGATGCACTAACCACATGACTGGTGATCGAAGTCTTCTCATGGACTCAACCTTACGTCCATGTGATAAAAGTCACATCACATTCGCTGACATTGGTAAAAGCAAGGTATTGGGCCTAGGTAGAGTTGCAATCTCAAGGGATCAGCACATGGACAAAGTGATGCTTGTTGAATCCCTTGGTTTCAACTTAATGTCTGTCTCAATGCTTTGTGACTTAAACATGATTGTGCTGTTTGGAAAATATCGTTGCCTTGTACTAATGGAATCTGACAAATCTCTAGTCTTCGAAGGGTACAGGAAAGATGATCTGTACATGGTAGATTTCTCAGCAGGACCACAGATGGTCGTATGTCTTCTAGCCAAGTCTTCAGAGTGCTGGCTCTGGCATCGGAGGCTAGGGCATGCTGGCATGAGGAACCTACACACTCTCGCCAAGAAGAAGCACGTCATAGGCATCAAAGACGTCAAGTTCAAGAAAGATCATCTATGTGGTGCTTGTGAAGCTGGGAAGATGACAAGGGCCAAGCATCCCTCAAAGACAATCATGACTACTTCTCGACCTTTTGAGTTGCTCCACATGGACTTGTTTGGTCCCACTCACTAATCTACTCTCACTGCTACTGCTTGTCTCTATGGTTTCCTTATTGTTGATGATTATTCAAGATACACCTAGGTGCACATAATTCTCTTCAAGACTGAAGTGCAGGATGTCTTCAAACGCTTTGCAAACCGCACCATGAACAACTATGGCTTCAAGATCAAGCACATTAGGAGTGACAACAGCACAGAATTCAAGAACATAGGCCTCGACCTCTATCTTTACACCTTAGGCATCACTCATGAGTTTTCTACTCCTTACACACCTCAGCAGAATGGCATCATGGAGCGCAAGAACAGAACCCTTATTGAGATGGCTCGGACGATGCTTGACGAATACAAGACTCCAAGAAAATTTTGGCCTGAAGCCATTGATACTGCATGTCATGTCATCAACTGTGTTTATCTTCACAAGCTTCTGAAGAAAAAATCCTATGAGCTCCTAACTGGTAAGAAGCCAAACGTAAGCTACTTCAGAGTATTTGGTGCTAGGTGCTGGATCAAGGATCCACATCACTCTTCAAAATTTGCACCGAAAGCACATGAAGGTTTTATGCTTGGTTATGGAAAGGACTCGCACTCCTACAGAGTCTTCAACCTCTTTCACTATTAAGTGGTTGAAACTGTGGATGCGCGGTTCGATGAAACTAACGGCTCGCAAAGAGAGCACCTGCCAAATGTGCTAGATGAAGTACCTGCCAGTGAATCAATCAAGCTAATGGGAAAGGAGAGATCATACCATCAGATGCCCAGCCTGAAGAGGAACTCATTATTTCTGCACCTGATCAACCTGAAGACATTGCTTAGCCTGAAGACAATCCTCCAAATGATGACAATAATCAGCAGGAGCAAAATCTTTGTCTAGTTCATCCTCATGTTGCAAATGAAGTACAAATTGAGAGATAATCGATAGCATCAATGCACCTGGTCCACTCACTCGTTCAAGAGCAACTCAACTAGCAAATTTCTGTGGGCACTTTGCATTTGTCTCAATCTCTGAACCCAAGAAAGTTGCTGAAGCCTTCATGGAACCTGAATGGATTCAAGCTATGCAAGAAGAGCTACAACAATTTGAGCTGAACAATGTGTGGGAATTAGTCAAGCGTCCTGATCCTCGCAAGCACAACATAATAGGCACAAAATGGATATATCGCAACAAACAAGACGAGCATGGTCAAGTAGTCAGAAACAAAGCACGGCTCATTGCTCAATGATACACACAAGTTGAAGGAATTGACTTCGATGAAACATTTGCTCCAGTGGCTAGGCTTGAAGCCATTCGCATACTACTAGCTTATGCAAATCATCATAACGTCCTTCTATATCAAATGGATGTGAAGAGTGCCTTTCTTAATGGAAAGATTGAAGAAGAAGTATATGTTGCACAACCGCCTGGCTTTGAAGACCCAAAACATCCTGATATGGTATACAAGCTCAACAAGGCACTGTATGGCCTCAAACAAGCCCCTCGTGCTTGGTATGACACACTCAAAGACTTCCTGAAGAGCAAAGGCTTCAAACCTGGTTCTCTAGATCCCACTCTCTTCATGAAGACATATGATGGTGAACTGTTTGTGTGCCAAATCTGTGTGGATGACATTATCTTCGGTTGCACCAACAAGAAATACAGTGATGAATTTGCTCACATGATGCAAGAACAGTATCAAATGTCCATGATGGGAGAGCTGAAGTTCTTTCTCGATCTTCAAATCCGTCAGCAATGCAACGACATCTTCATATCTCAAAGATTGCCTGAAGAAGTTCGGAATGCAAGACTGCAAAGGATACATGACGCCAATGCCAACCAAAAGTCATCTAAGCCCCGACGTCAATGGTAAAGATTTTGATCAACAGGTATACCGCTCCATGATTGGTTCTTTACTTTACTTATGTGCATCTAGGCCAGATATCATGCTTAGTGTTTGCATGTGTGCCCAATTCCAAGTGGAACCAAAGGAGTCGCATCACTTAGCTGTGAAGCGAATTCTTCGATATTTGGCTTACACCCCAACACTAGGATTATGGTATCCAAAGGGCTCAGAGTTTGATCTGGTTGGATTTTCGGATGCTGATTATGCTGGTGACAAGGTGGATCGCAAGTCTACATCAGGCACATGTCACTTTCTGGGCCGATCTCTTGTCTGTTGGTCTTCAAAGAAGCAGAACTGTGTATCACTCTCAACTGCTGAATCTCAATACATTGCTGCCGGATCTTGCTGCGCTCAGCTTCTGTGGATGAAGCAAACTCTTAAGGACTATGGCATCCATCTGAAGCATGTGCCACTCTATTGCGATAATGAAAGCGCTATCAATATTGCCAATAACCCAGTTCAGCACTCGAAGACAAAGCACATTGAAATTCGTCATCACTTTCTCAGAGATCATGTTATGAAAGAAGATATTGATATCATTCACGTCAAGACAGAAGATCAGTTGGCTGATATCTTCACTAAGCCCTTGGATGAGAAAAGGTTTTGCAAGTTGCGGTGTGAGCTAAATATCTTGGAATCCTCGAATGTCCTGTGATTAGACACACATCCTAACACTTATGCAGTTTGATGACTTAGATGTGCAACACACGAAGTAATGTACATCTTCAATCAATGAAGACATACACTCTAAGTGTGAATACATTAATGTGGAAATTGACTTCAGAGCGCCACGATAATTGTGCACCGTGTCTGGGTCTAATACTTCCTATACGGTGGGTAACGCCACCACCAAACTCTTCTGAAGTGTTTCCTCATGGCGTCATATTTGCAAAGTCTTCGCAATTGATTTAACTTCAACATTAATCTGACTTTGTGATTACTGATTTGGCTTTACTCTGGTATATATATATACATTGTATTCTGTCCTCTACAACATTCACTTATGGCTATGTCTTTGTGTTTGAATCCTTTGTACTAAGTGAATGTGATCGGACCCTAACCTCTCTATGCTTTCTACCTCAAGTCCTATCTATCCAAATCATATGCATTCTGTTGAAACTGTCAAATATCCTCTCTGCGTCCTTGTCAGCAGAAGATACAGAGACAAACATTTATATCTAGCTTTAATGACATATCCTTTTGCCTGAAACCCGGAGAATTTGGAACGACCACCCCGACAATCCAGGCGTGCGTGGGACGTGGAACAACTTTCAATGAGTTGCATGTTCGCCACGTGTCCATCAGATGTGAACCGCCAGGGGCACCTGCGTAATTGCGCTGTGTTGTCTCTATCCTTATAAATGCATGTCTTGTCTCGGTCAACATCCTTCTTCCTCCTTCTCCATCTCTTGCAAACCCTAGCGCCTACGCTAGCTCTCGACGACGCCGACGACGAAGCGCTTAGCTTCCGCGACCTCCTCGACGCCGTCCTCACGCCGGCCGCGGACCTCGTCTTCTCCGCCGTCGCCGTAGGTGTCTTTTGTCACCAAGTTAGGGCACGGGAGATCGAACTGCTCGGCATCCATCTTCGCTCCGTCTAGCAGTTCTTCGTGTGGTAATAAAAGTTTACTTTTTACCGTCTTTTTGATCTGATAGATTCATCCCTTTCTACCAAAAGTGGTTTCTAGATCTTTGAATATGAATATATCTCTTTCCGCATCTCATATTCTGCCTAGTATATTCACTTATGCTTCTTCACAAGTTAGATTTCTCACTTGTAATTATTCTTGGATTTGTACAACTCTGGAACCAACTCTCATGATATAAGTGAATGTCTTCGCGTTTTGAGGTCAATGTCTTCAAACTGATTTATCTTCAAAATCTTCTGAGAATGCATATGACCTCGTCCCCTTCCCTCGCACCTTTAATGCTATCACAGGTACATGTCCGTGGGAGAATCCCTTGGTTCTCATAGTCTGCATTCGTTTGCAGAGTTCTTGCAGAGTCACGTCAACTCACCTGAACCGAGTTCCTGTCAGTCCAGCCGTTTGAAGCCTTTGAAAGTACTGAAGCCTTTCAGTTTACACTTCATGGCAACTGGAAAATCAGCAAGAAAGGGAGGGAGACAGCGTCGTGGTGACACCTCGAAGGACTTACCTTCAGATTTGCATGAGATGTACAAAACTGATCCAGAGGAAACCTATACTGAACGCAAGAATCGAATCCAATGGATTCGAAGATATTGGGCAGAAGACTGGTTCAGATATCGCTTCATCACTAAAGAGTATGCAGAGAAGAATGCCATCAAGGCACCCTGGAGTGATATTCTGTACAGAAATCTTCCACCCTGGAATCAGGCTGAAGCTATTGAGCAAGGCTTCTATCCTTGCATGGTGCGCGGACCACAGCCTGAGAATGCTGACCCGTCTTCACTACTCTGGTGTCGTGAAGACAGTCTGTTCAAGCGCAACTATCAGTTCGCCAAAAACTCAGCTGCAACAAACAAGAAGGATCTAGGGCTTGACTTCAACCCTGGTCCCTCCTCTCCTCGGGAAAATGGCACCCGTGAAGCCAATGAAAACAGAATTGGCCCCTTCTACAACCTTGCTGGCCTCATCACTCACATTACTGTTCGAGGTGCCAAAGTGGATCATTCTAATGATGATGATGCTGACACCGACGAAGCTCCAGATCCTCCTCCAAAGCCTAAGAAGCAAAAGAAGACTAAAGCTTCAAAATCATCTGCTGCTCCAAAAGCTTCAAGAGTGAAGCCATTGGCAACTGCCCCTTCTGCTCCAAGCAATAATTCTGAGGATCTCTCTCGCATCTCCAAGAGGCGTGAGAAGACACAGAAGCCACCTATTCAGAAGCTGAGTCATGCATTGACGCCTGCTGCCATTCCGAGGAATGAATCTGAACCCATTGACTTGTCTTCTGATGAAGAATTTGGTGAATATGCTCTGGAATAGCTGATCAAGAGCAAGCAAGAGGCAGAGATCTTCAACGATCTGCCCCTCTTTGATGTAAACATTCTGAAGAGCTTCATTGATGAGTGGTTTGATAATCAGGACCTCAACTTTGATGACCTTCAGCTTCCCATTGGCGTCAGCGTTGCTTTCCAAGGCACCATTGCTCCTGAGCTTGCTCTAGCTCAGCGTATTGTTGAACTGAAGCGAAAGATAGACTACGAGAAGGAACAGTTCAAGAAGCATGTCGCCAGGCTGAATGTGGCTGATGTGCAAAAGTTCAAGGTGATGCTTAATGACCTCAAGGAGTCGTTTCAGAAGAAACGCGAGGAAGCCAAAGGCTCAAGAGAGTGCATGAAAGCACTCACTGACAAATGCGTTCAAGCCTACAATGAAGATGAAAAGTGCAAGGCACTTGGCCGCCCTGGCATTGACCCCTCAATGGCTGCCAAGAAAAAGAAGTCATCTGAAGCCAACACTGAAGCACCACGGCAGGAAGAACCACACATTGTCTTCCCTGCCAGCATGTGCGGCTCGAAGCCCAAGGCTCCTTCAGTGGCTTTTGAACAGAAGAAAACCAAGGCAGCTGAAGCCGAAGCCAGGAAGAGGAAAACCAAGCGCACCACTGATGAAGAACCACCCCCTAAGAAGAGAAAAACCAAGAGAAGAGATCGGGCTGCTCCCACAGAGCCCCTTGTTGTTGAACCCCTTGCTTTTGTTCCCCCTCTTTCTGCAAACCAAGAGCGTCGCATGATTGTTCATGAGCCTGCTTCCACAGAGGCTCCTGAAGCTTAAGAAGTTCCAGTCGTCGACCCCATCGCGACTGAAGATGTTGTTCAAGATGATGCAGTACTTCCTCAGATCGAGCGCCCAACGGTATCATCACCTGTTCGAACGAACAATGAGCTTATCAGTATTGGTTGTCCTTTGATGCCAATATCACAAGATGCATCGTGGGCTGATCGCCCCCAGCAAGCCACCCCACAAGACTCACCAAGTACACCCCAGCCATCATCTGTGCCCGTCGTCAGCCCCATGTCCAATGATGACAACTACATGGAGACTTCACCATCACCAAAGGCGTCGCCTGTATTCCAACGGCTTCGCAAAGGCCTGAAGCCATCCATGACCACCATCACAGAAGAGGGCTCCAACTTGTCAAGCTCAGTAGCACGTCAAGTGTTCTCTGAAGACAATCCTTCTGTGACGGTCCCTGTGTCTGAAGCTAATGCTGCTGAAGACCCTCCGGCTGCATCAGCCGGAGCAACACAAGAAGAAGAGCGTGTCGCTACTCCCCCTGCAACTCAAGAAGAAGTTAATGAAGAGAACCAGTCCATGCCAGAACCTCCAGCTACTCAAGTGGAGGGTGAGAACCCTAAGGCTGCCACACATGACATTCCTGAAGCCAATGACGTTGTCATGGCTGACTCTAATGTGGAGCCTAGAGTGGCCAATGCACCAGTGGCCAA
This sequence comes from Triticum aestivum, assembly GCF_018294505.1. Taxonomy (NCBI): domain Eukaryota; kingdom Viridiplantae; phylum Streptophyta; class Magnoliopsida; order Poales; family Poaceae; genus Triticum; species Triticum aestivum. The sequence continues at coordinate 144,848,407 of NC_057795.1, read as the reverse complement.
TGAAGCCAATGAAGCCCATGAAGCAGATGAAGTCAATGCTGCACCCGACTCAAATCTGCAGCCTGAAGTTAAATGCCACTGCTCCTGTTCCGCCTCCAAGGCCACATACTATCGAGCAAGCATACAACTATGGCCAGCTTGTCACTGTCAGATGGCCTATTCTGATTCCTCCACCTGCTGCTGGTCCTCAATTTGATTACCATGTCGAGCACAGGCCTTAGGTTCAGAAGCCAAAGCCAAGACTGCCCAAATTTCTAGGTACTGTCACTTCGCCTGGATCTTTGAATGTCAATGGCTTCATTGCACACAACACCTTCTTCGATAGCAAAAAGAACCCCTACAGCAAGCCCAAGATCTCATCTGATAGGTTCTGGAGTTATCAGCAATGCAGCTACTATTCATGCATTCTGTACAACCAAGGCCGCATATTTCCACATATGCGCCTTGATACTGAAGCCATAGCTAGCCTGCCCTGCTTAGAAGAAGCTCTCGATTGCTTCAGAGAGGCTGGCTTACTACATTTTGTCATTGACAAGGAGCACTGGAATGAAGAGTTGCTGCTCTAGTTCTACGCCACTCTGCATATCAGGGGCTACAACAGGGATCCTAAGACTTGGGTCCTTGAGTGGATGACTGGAAATGTCCATCATGAAGCCAAAGCATTTGATGTCATTGAGCTTACTGGCCTTCCCACTGCAGGTGATCTCTATGAGCCTGGTTGTCAGCTTCACACCGTAGCTGTGGAAAGCATCTTTCACAAGCCTGAACCCAACATGAGCCAGATGCTTAGTATGATGAAGCCATTGCCTCCAGATGCAGAATATCCTACAGAGTTCTTTGTTGAAGACCTTGAGTATCTGCCACGCACAATCTATCACATCATAAGGCGAACTCTCTGGCCTATCAAAGGACATTCTCCAAAGGCTAAGCTCAAAGGTGCAATGAAGACATTGGTCTTCCATATTCTTCATGGCAAAAGCTTCAATGCACAAGATTTCTTCATCTGCCAACTTGCTGCATCAGGATCTGACATTTTTGGCTTGAAGTTCTATGCTCCATGGATCATGCGTCTGATCAAGCTTCACACTGCTTTCAACTATCAGCCAGCTGCACACAACCACATTGTCTTCTTGCTAGATGTTGATATGTCTGTTGAAGCCATCTATCCAGAGCCTGACAAGGAGCCACTTTATCTTCATAACGTTGATCGGCAGAGCTTCACTCAGCCCATTGAAGGTGTGTTGGCTGCCACTTGAGTCTATCCTTTGGCTGGTACTACACGTGCACCTCACCGTGCCCCAACTGAAGCCACTAACAACACAATTGCTCAACGGCCTCGAAAGCAATCTCGTGTTCTCAATGACCGAGAGCTTCTCGTTGGCCTGCATAAAAAACAGGATAGGCATCATTATTGGCTCAAGCGCCAGATGCAGAGCATCATGACTAGCGTCAATCGCATTCGCAACCTTGCAACCAAGAATGCCTTTGTCACGCATGAAACCTGTCGATGCACATGGAAAGGACTAACGCTTATGTGTGTTGAGGAAGATCTTCAGGACGATGGCTTCTCAGAACAATTCAAGTTTGATTCCACTCCGCCCAGAAATGCTATTCCGCGACGCACTCCATCTCTTGAAGACTCAGAGTACTCCTCTTCTGCTGCAACTGTGAATGCTCGTGTAATCGATGATCAAGATGATGCTACTTCGCCACATCCAACACACATCGACACTCCTCCAAGTTCGTCTGCACCGCCAAACCTCGACACCAACCCTGCATCCTCTCCTACTCCTTCTGGGAACGAGTAGAGGCTCAATGTCTTCAATCCTTTTTGGTCCTTACTGACAAAAGGGGGAGAAGCTATGAGTTGATAGTCTTCAAGCGGGTTCATATGGGCGGTTGCATTATATTTTGCCTAGTGTTTACAACTCTTGCTTTTGATACATTTGGTTCTCTGAGTTGTAACACTTAAACTCGATGGTCGTCTGCCACTTATTTGCTATTTTGTGATGCGATGGTAAATTCCGCATGTGCGGCGATAACTTTCGCACTTAAATCATTTTGCAGACGTCCATTTTTCATTATGCATGTCATTATCTTCGTTACATCGAATCATGCATGATGAATTGTCTGCATAAGTTGAAGAGGATCTCCACAAGTAGAACCTGCCATGTGAATTTGCATTCCAAAAGCAAATTATTTATATGCACATCTTCAGGGGGAGCCTTTTGCTACTTACAAAGACAATACCTCATCCTTTACAATTTCACATATTTATATCCCTGTTGAAAACTTCAACCAGTTTGTCATCAATCACCAAAAAGGGGGAGATTGTAAGTGCATCTAGTGCCACCCCTAGTTTGGTTTTGGAGTATTGACGACAAACATGGTTGAGGGACTAATGTGTTTGTGAGAATTGCAAGTTAACACAGGTAGTAGTCACTCCTTGATTCGGTTTACCTATCGGAGATGACCCCTAAAAATGTATGAAGACATTGAAGATAATGGTGGTACGTGAAGATATTCACACTGAAGACTATGACAGAAGAAGACATTGAGTGAAGACTATGGAGCGCGAAGACTTAGTAGTTTTGTTGTTTCTTTTCTTTTTTGTTGAGTCATAGGAACCACCGCACTGTTAAGTGGGGTCCAAGTGAACAAAGTCAGAGTGACTGAAGTGATGCTCAACCAAAATCCTATGTCTTCGAGCAAAGACAATGAGAGAAAATCTTATCCAGAGTCGGATAAGTCAGCTTTACTTGTAGCCCAAGTCAAGCTGTCGCGTGTGTTTGAAATCTGACCGTTGTGACACGTGTCAGTTCCTTAGTGACCCAGGGTCATTTTGGACAAATTAGGTCGGGTTGCCCGTGGCTATAAATAGCCCACCCCCTAAACCATAAATTTGTGGCTGCTTAGAGTTAGTGCACGGCTTTTGTCGTTGAGAGCAACCCACCTATGAAGAGTTTGAGAGAGAAATCCTTGTGAGGACAAAGCCCAAAACACCCAGAGCCCAAAGAGTGTTTGGCATCACTGAAGTCTTTCTGTCCGCGTGATCTGAAGACTTGTTACACTTGAGGACTATGAATCCTCCAGTCGTTAGGCATCGCGTTCTGAGCATCCAAGAGTAATTGTGGATTGCTGGTGAACAAAGTCTGTGAAGGTTTGGAAGTCTACCTTGAAGACTTACCAGAGTGATTAGGTGGGGACTGTGTGTCCTTAGCTCAAGGGGAATAAGGTGAAGACACGGTCTTCTGAGTTCAATCTCAGCCTCCCTAACCAAACGTACAATTGTCACAGCAACTGGAACTGGTCGAACAAATCCCTGTCTTCACAACGCACTGGTTCTATCTCTTACTCTCCTTACTTATAGTTCGTCTTTTTGAAGTCATTGCCTGATTGCTATGCCTGTTTGACTTCACTATGTGACTACTTGTTCTGATTGGCTTCATACTATCTTCGATCCCGATCCTACTACCTAGCTGCTATTAGTCATCATGCTTTAGTTTCATACTTGTCTGACTATGGCTTGTCTACAGTAGTTCATCTTCCGCTGCATGTTTATAGGTCCAGTTTTCGTGTTTGTCTTCGAAACTTACATGTTTTGAAGACTTTCATAAAAATCGCCTATTCACCCCCCTCTAGTCGATAACTAGCACTTTTAGTCCGGGAGCAGGCGAAGGAACCAGAATTGGCCATCTGACAGTGACAAGCTCGCCTTGATAAAATGCTTGCTCAATAGTGTGTGGCCTTGCTGGAGGAACAGGAGCAGTGGCATTAGCAAGGGCGTCAGGCTGCACATTTGTTGCAGGTGCATCATTGGCTTCATGCACGGTGTTCATTGTAGGCGCCACATTATCTTCAGCCATGACAACGTCATTGGCTTCAGTAGTGTTGTGGGTGGCCGCCTTAGGATTTTCAAACTCCACGTGAGCAGCTGGAGGGTCGGGCACAGACACGTTCTCCTCGAGAACATCTTCTTGGTTGGTAGGGGGTGTGGCAACATGTTCTTCTTCTTGATGGGGTTCTTGATTTTCCTCGGTTGATGCAGCCGGTAAGTCTTCAGCAACATTGGCTTCAGACGCAGAGACATTCGCAGAAGGAGTGGCTTCAGGAAACTCCAGCTGTGCTGCCACATTGGGTTGCACTTCTCCTTCTAGAACACTCGATGAAGCGACTTCTGGCCTTGGTCCTTTGCGAAGCCTGTGAAATGCGGGCGACGCCTTTGGAGTAGGAGTGGGATGGATCACATAGTCGTCGTCATCATCAAGCACCGGATTGGTGACTTGAGGTGGGGGAGTTCGCGGTGAGTCTTGACTTGGTGTAGCTGGTTGGGGGCGATTAGCCCATGAGGCATCCTGAGAGATTGGCGTCAAAGGACGACCAATACTGATGAGTTCACTGTTTGTGAGAACAGGCGATGATACCGTTGGGCATTCGATCTGAGGCAGGACTTCATCATCAACTACATTGTCTTGGGGACCAATGTCTTCAGCTGTGATGGGGTCAATGGCTGGAACTTCTTCAGCTTCAGGAGCCTCCGTGGAAGCATGCTCATGAACTATCAACTGACGCTCTTGGTGTTCGGATGCAGGACAGGCAAAAGCGATGGGCTCGACAATGAGGGGCTCTGTGGGAGTAGCCCGATCTTTCTTCTTGGTTTTTCTTTTCTTGGTGGGTGGGGCATCGTCAGTGGTGTTCTTGAGTTTGCGCTTTCTAGCTTCGGCTTCAGCTGCCCTGGTTTTCTTCTGTTCTGAAGCCACTTTGGGGACCTTAGGCTTTGAGCCTGTCATACTGGCAGGGAAGACAATGTGAGGTTCTTCCCGCCTTGATGCTTCAGCTTAGGCCACAACAGACTTCTTCTTCTTGGCAGCCAGCTTGGGGTCTATGCCAGGACGCTCAAGTGCCTTGCGCTTCTCAGCTTCATTGTAAGCTAGAATACACTTGGCAGCTAGATTCTTCATTTGCTCGCGTGAACCTTTGGCTTCTTCGCGCTTCTTGCGAAATGCCTCCTTGAGGTCATGCAACATCAGCTTGAAGTTTTGAACATCAGCTACACTGAGCTTGGCCACATGCTTCTTGAACTGGTCTTTCTCATAGTCAATTTTGTTCTTCAGTTCAACTATCCGCTGAGCCAGAGCCAGCTCAGGAGCAATGGCGCCTTGAAAGGCGATGCTGATGCCAATTGGGAGCTGAAGATCATCAAAGTTGAGATTAGGGTTGTCAAACCATTCATCAATGAAGTTATCCAGAATGTTTACGTCGAAGAGGGGCAGATCATTGAAGATCTTCGCATCTTGCTTGCTCTTTATTAGCTTCTCAAGAGCATAATCACCACACTCATCATTCAATGACAGATCAATAGCTTCAGTTTCGTTCCTCAGAACGGCAGCAGGTGTCAGGGCTTGACCAGAACTTTGGACATCTTTCTTCTGGGCTTCTCTTTCTTCTTGGAGATGCGAGAGAGATCTTTAGAATTGATACATGGAGCAGGAGGGGTAGTTGCCAATGGCTTCACTCGAGAAGCTTTTGGTGCAGTAGTAGGTTTTGAAGCCTTAGATTTCTTTTTCTTCTGCGGCTTAGGAGGAGGAGCTGGTGCATCATCAGAGTCAGCATCATCACCAGAGCAATCCACATTTGCACCTTGTACGGCAATGTGAGTAGTGAGGCCTTCGAGGTTGTAGAAGGGGCCGATTCTGTTTTCATTGGCTTGACGGGTGCCATCTTCTCGAGGAGCAGACGGACCTGGGTTGAAGTCAAGTCCAAATGCCTTCTTGTTCTTCACAGCAGAGTCTTTCGCAAACTTGAAGTTGCGCTTGAACAGATTGTCTTTGCGACACCACAGCAGAGAAGAAGGGTCAGCATTCTCTGGCTGTGGTCCGCGAACCATGCACGGATAAAAGCGTTGATCAATAGCTTCAGTCTTACACCTGGGAGGAAGATTTTTGTATACGGTATCTCCCAGGGTCGCTTGATGGCATTCTTGTCGGCATACTCAGCAGTGACAAATCTGTATTTGAACCATTCCTCTGCCCAATATCTTCGAATCCATTGGATTCGATTCTTGCGTTCTCCATAGGTCTCCTCTGGGTCTGTCTTGTACAGTTCGTGCAGAACTGGTGGAAAATCTTTGGAAGTATTCCCCCGGCGCTGTCTGCCACCTTTTCTTGCTGACTTCTCATTAGCCATGAAGCTTAACCTGAAAGGTTTCAGAACTAGCAAAGGCTTCCGACGGCTGGTCAGACAAGAACTAGCTTCAGGAGAATTTATGTGACTCTATAAGAATTCTGCAAATGAATGCAGACTATGAGAACCAAGGGATTCTCCCACGGACATGTGCCTGTGACAGCATTAGAGGTGCGAGGGAAGGGGAAGAGGTCATATGCATTCTCAGAAGATTTTGAAGATAAATCAGTTTGAAGACATTGACCTCATAACGCAAAGACATTTACTTATTTGTTGTGAGTTGGTTCCAGATTTGTACGAATCCAAGAATAAGTACAAGTGAGGAATCTAACTTGTAGAGAAGCATAAGTGAACGGACTAGGCAAAATATGAGATGCAGAACGAGATATATTCAACTTTGGAAGCATAGAAACCACTTTTGGTAAAGAAGGATGAATCTATCAGATCAAAAAGAGGGTAAAAAGTAAGTTTTAATTACCACACGATGAACTGCTAGACAGAGCGAAGTTGGAGGCCGAGCAATTCGATCTCCCGTGCCCTAACTTGGCGATGGAAGACACCTACGGCGGCGGCGGATAAGATGAGGTCCGCGGCCGGCGTGAGGACGGTGTCGGTGAGGTCGCGGAAGCTAAGCGCTTCGTCGCCGGCGTCGTCGAGAGCTAGCGGTGGCGCTAGGGTTTGCGAGAGATGGCGAGGTGGAAGAAGGATTTTGACGTGATGTGATGGGTATTTATAAGGAAAGGGACGACACAACGCAATTATGCAGGTGCCCCTGGCGGTTGACATCTGAAGGGCACGTGGCAAGCATGCAACACCTTGGAAGTTGTTCCATGTTCCCACACACGCCTGGATTGTCAGGGTGGTCATTCCGAATTCTCCGGCTTTCAGGCAATAAGGATTTAGCATTAAAAGCAGATATAAATGTTTGTCAGACTGACTTCAGCTGACAAGGCCTTAGTGAAGACAATCGACAATTTTCAATAGAATGCATATGATTTGGATAGATAGAGTTGAGGCAGAAGCATAGATAGGTTAGGGTCCGATCACATTCACTTAGATCAAAAGATTCAACACGAAGCCATAGCTATAAGGGAATGCTGTAGAGGACAGAACACAAATATGTATATTACTAGTATAAGACCAAATCAACAAGATGAAGATAAACTTGAACATAAGTCAGGGATGAAGACAAATCAAATACGAAGACTTTGCAATCATAACGCCAAGGGAAACACTTCAAACAAGAGTTTGGTGATGGTGTTACCCACTGTATAGGAAGTATTAAACCCAGACACGACACACAATTATCGTGGCACTCCGAAGTCAAATTCTACATTAATGTATTCACACTTAGAGTGTATGTCTTCATTGATTGAAGATATACATTACTTCGTGTGTTGCACATCTAAGTCATCAAAATGCATAAGTGTTAGGATGTGTGTCCAATCACAGGACATTTGAGGATTCCAAGATATTTAGCTCACACTGCAACATGCAAAACCTTTTATAATCCAAGGGCTTTGTGAAGATATGTGCCAATTTCTCTTCTGTGTTGACGTGAATGATATCAATATCTTCCTTCATGACATGATCTCTGAGAAAGTGATGATGAATTTCAATGTGCTTTGCCTTCGAGTGCTGAACTAGGTTGTTGGCAATCTTGATGACGCTCTCATTGTCGCAGTAGAGTGGCACATTCTTCAGGTGGATACCATAGTCCTTGAGAGTTTGCTTCATCCAAAGAAGCTTAGCACAGCAAGATCCAACAGCAATGTATTCGGATTCAGCAGTGGAGAGAGATACACAGTTCTGCTTCTTTGAGGACCAATGGACAAGAGATCGTCCTAGAAAGTGACATGTGCCTGATGTGGACTTGCAATCAACCTTGTCACCAACATAATCAGCATCTGAGAATCCAACTAGATCAAACTCTGAGCCCTTTGGATACTATAGCCCTAGTGTTGGGGTGTAAGCCAAATATCGAAGAATTCGCTTCACAACTAAGTGATGCGATTCCTTTGGTGCCGCTTGGAATCGGGCACACATGCGAACACTAAGCATTATATCTGGCCTAGATGCACATAAATAAAGTAAAGAACCAATCATGGAGCGGTATACCTTTTGATCAAACTCTTTACCATTGGCGACGGGACTCAGATGACTTTTGGTTGGCATTGGCATCATGTATCCTTTGCAGTCTTGCATTCCAAACTTCTTCAGGCAATCTTTGAGGTATTTTTCTTGAGATATGAAGATGTCATCGCGTTGCTGACGGATTTGGAGACCCAGGAAGAACTTCAGCTCGCCCATCATGGACATCTGATATTGCTCTTGCATCATGTGACCAAACTCATCACTGTATTTCTTGTTGGTGCAGCCGAAAATAATATTATCCACATATATTTGGCACACAAATAGTTCACCATCATATGTCTTCATGAAGAGTGTAGGATCCAGTGAACCAGGTTTGAAGCCTTTGCTCTTCAGGAAGTCTTTGAGTGTGTCATACCAAGCACGAAGGGCTTGTTTGACGCCATACAGTGCCTTGTTGAGCTTGTATACCATATCATGATGTTTTGGATCTTCAAAGCCAGGAGGTTGTGCAACATATACTTCTTCTTCAATCTTTCCATTGAGAAAGGCGCTCTTCACATCCATTTGATACAGAAGGATGTTGTGATGATTTAAATAGGCTAGCAGTATGCGAATGGCTTCAAGCCTATCCACCGGAGCAAATGTTTCATCGAAGTTAATCCCTTCCACTTGAGTGTAACCTTGAGCAACGCGACGAGCCTTGTTTCTGACAACTTGACCATGCTCATATTGGTTGTTGCAATATATCCATTTGGTGCCAATGATATTGTGCTTACGAGGATCAGGATGCTTGACCAATTCCCACACATTTTTCAGCTCAAATTGTTGAAGCTCTTCTTGCATGGCTTGAATCCATTCAGGTTCCATGAAGGCTTCAGCGACTTTCTTGGGTTCAGAGATTGAGATGAATGCAAAATGCCCACAGAAATTTGTTAGCTGTGTTGCTCTTAGTAGCTCTTGAACGAGTGAGTGGACCAGGCGCATTGATGCTGTCTATTATCTTCTCAATCTATACTTCATTTGCAACACGAGGATGAACAGAATGAAGATTTTGCTCTTGCTGATCAATGTCATCATTTGGAGGATTGTCTTCAGGCTGAGCATTGTCTTCAGGTTGATTAGGTGCAGAAATGATAAGTTCCTCTTCAGTCTGAGCCTCAGAAGGTATGATCTCTCCAATTCCCATCTGCTTGATTGATTCACTTGGAGGTACTTCATCTAGGACATTTGGCAGGTGCTCTCTTTGCAAGCCGTTAGTCTCATCGAACCGCACATCCACAATTTCAACCACTTTATAGTGAAAGAGGTTGAAGACTCTGTAGGAGTGCGAATCCTTTCGGTAACCAAGCATAAAACCTTTATGTGCTTTCGGTGCAAATTTTGAAGTGTGATGTGGATCCTTGATCCAGCACCTAGCACAAAATACTCTGAAGTAGCTTACATTTGGCTTCTTACCAATTAGGAGTTCATAGGATGTTTTCTTCAGAAGCTTGTGAAGATAAACACAGTTGATTACGTGGCAAGAAGTATCAATGAGTTCAGGCCAGAACTTCCATGGAGTCTTGTACTCATCGAGCATTGTTCGGGCCATCTCAATAAGGGTTCTATTCTTGCGCTCCATGATGTCATTCTGCTGAGGTGTGTATGGAGCAGAGAACTCATGAGTGATACCCATAGTTTCCAGATAAAGGTCGAGGCCGGTATTCTTGAACTCAGTACCGTTGTCACTTCTGATATGCTTGATCTTGAGGCCATAGTTCATCATGGCATGATTGGCAAAGCGTCTGAAGACATCCTGCACTTCATTCTTGTAGAGGATTATATGCACCCAAGTATATCTTGAATAATCATCAACAATGACGAAACCATAGAGGCAAGCATTGGTAGTGAGAGTAGAGTAGTGAGTAGGGCCAAATAAGTCCATGTGTAGTGAAAGTGCGTTATATCGACTAGAGGGGGGGTGAATAGGCGATTTTTATGAATTCTTCACTGAGGAATTTGCCAGTGAGGAAATTCCTTAGCGAAGAACTACTTGCAGCGGAATAAGTACTCAGAAGTAAGCATGACAGAATACACACATAGTCATCATGATGAAATGAAGACAAACACAGAGTACAGAAAGTGTAAACACAAGATAACACATGATGAAGACAAACAGACTGAAGAAATTGAATTGAGGAAATTGAGAAAGTCTTCAGTTAAAGTCTTTAAACACAGATATGAACAATCACTCAACACAGTAATGAGGAAATAGAACCAGTAAGGTTGGTGAAGACAATGATTTGGTAGACCAGTTCCAACTGCTGTCTCAGTTGTACGTCTGGTTGGAGCGGCTGAGTATTTAAACTCGAGGACACACAGTCCCGGACACCCAGTCGCTGAGCATGCAACTCAGGACACCAAGTCCTCACCGTATTCTCCTTGAACTAAGGTCATACAGACCTCGTCCAATCACTCGTGGTAAGTCTTCAGGCGACTTCCAAACCTTCACAGACTTCGGTCACTCGGCGATCCACAATTCCTCTTGGATGCTCTAGACCATGACGCCTAACCGCCTGGAAGAAGCACAGTCTTCAAAGGTAACAAGCGTCGGATCCATGCATGATCAATCTCTTCAGTGATGCTCAATCACTTTGGGTTTGTAGGTGTTTGGGGTTTGGGATTTTCCTCACTCGATGATTTTCGCTCAAAGTCCTCGGAGGATGGGTTGCTCTCAAATGGAAAGTGTTAGTTTCTCTCAGAGCAGCCAACCAGCTAGTGGTTGTAGGGGGCGGCTATTTATAGCCTAGGGAGCAGCCCGACATGATAAGACATAAATGCCCTTCAATGATATGACCGTTATGTGGATAAGATATTTTGGGACAGCTGGCGCGTAGCATAGTCGGAAATTTGATTCTCAAATTCCTCAGGGCTATCATGTTCCTCACTTTGTAGGCAATCCGCACTGGCGAATTCCTAACTCCTCAGTCAGAACAAATTCCACAGCGACCAGAAGAACTTCGTCTCTGTCACTGAAGAAATTGACTGAACTGTATGAGATTTCCAATGGCTTCACTCGAAGGGATTGGTAGGTGTAGGATTTTGAGTTGAGCATCACATGGAAATTTTTCCTTAGTATTACCTCGACCCCCTTTAACAGTATGGTGTTTCCTATGACTCAAGAAAGAGAAAAACAAAACTATGAAAACGAAGTCTTCACGCTTCATATTCCTTGCATGAATATCAAGTCTTCATGGACACACCAATTTCTTCACTTTCAAAGTCTTCATGAAAGTCTTCAGGAATACCAAAATCTTCAGTCGAAGATATTCATTTTTAGGGGTCAACTTTCTCTGTAAATATCAAACTCCTCATAGACTTATAGACCTGTGTACACTCATAAACACATTAGTCCCTTAACCTATAGGTCTTCAATACAGCAAAATCACTAAGGGGAACTAGATGCACTTACAATCTCCCCCTTTTTGGTGATTGATGACAATATAGGTTAAGTTTTCAATGGGGATAAAGATATGAAGTGTAAGTACTGATATTGAGGAATTTGATTGCAAGATATAGAAGAACTCCCCCTGAAGATGTGCATAGTGAGAAATTTGCTTTTGAAGCAATGCACACTTGAAGAGTTGAACCATGGAGATCTCCCCCTATATCTTGTAATACATACATGCATTTGACATATAATATGAAGAGTTTGAAATGCATGATGAAATATGGTGCCTGAAGAGATTCAGCATGCGTGAAATAATATCAACGAGGAACAAGCATGCAGAATAAAAGCACAGTGCATCAAAAGTATCAGAGCACCATCGGGTTTAAGATTACAACTCGATCCAATAAAAGTTTCAGAAGAGCGAGAGTTGTAACTTAGCAAAAAACGCCCATATAATAGACCCGCTTGAAGACTAACTCAGATTTCTCCCCCTTTTTCATCGAATGACCAAAAGGATCGAAACTGAGGACTAACGCCCCTGAAGAATATCAAGTTGACGGAGGAGTGCCAGCGTTGTCGGGGTCGGTTGTCATAGTAGGGCCTGCCGCAGTGTCGTCCAAGTCTTCATTTTCATCAGTGTCGCGCGATGAAGAATAGGAGCTGGCCACCAAGGAAGGAACCTTGACCTTCTTGAATTTCTTTGGTGGAGGTGCAGACCAGTCAAATTCTTCCTTGAGACCCATGCTCTTCAGATCTTTTGCGCTGTAGACATGAGATAGAACAACCCAGGTACGGTTGAAGGTTTCATGGAGGTAGTATTGGTTTTTCTTCACTGCATTGTGTGTTGAGGTCATGTTGTAAAGAATTGAACCAAACTGACGCTTGACCCATTTATGATTGCGATCAACTTTCTGATGAAGACTGAGGAGTAACTCACGATCAGTCATCACCCTGGGTGCTGTGGCTTGAGGAATTTTCTTGGCAGAGGTGTTGGCGGCAGAGTCATGTGTGGCGGAGTCATCATTGGTGGAGTAGGATGCAGACTTGCGAAATTGACCATCCAATGGACGAATGCCTTCATCTATCACAGTAGTTGCCTTGCCTTTGTCATCAGCTGAGGAAAATGTCCGTTTGAGGACTTCAATTGGAGGCAAGTAGCTGCCATGGTTCAGAGTATCAGCCTTGTAGTTGAGTGAAGACCGTGTCCTGGTGAACCTCATAATCCATGGCGCATAAGGCTTCAGCTCAAATGGTGACATAGAAATATTTGCCAGAGTCCTCATGAAGAAATCATGGAAGTTGACGGGAATGCCATGAATGATATTGAAAAGCATAATCTTCATGATGCCAACGACTTCTTCATCATTTGAGTCGTGGCCTTTGATAGGACTCATTGTCTTTGTCAGAATGCGATAGACAGTCCGAGGCACATACAGTAATTCCTCGACAAGGAATTTGGTTCGTGGGGCCTGCCCTGGCTTCAAAGGCTTCATCAGCACTTGCATGTAATGATTTGTAAGTTCAGGTTCACTGTAGACGCAACGAGCACCATTAAGGGGAGGACTGAGTGGGAGGGCACGAAGCAATTCAGTTGCTGGTGCCTCGTAGTGAGTATTTTCTGACATCCAGTCCAGCACCCATGAGTTCACATCTTCAGAATTTCCTGTGATGTGCAGCTTTGCAAAGAATTGAAGAATGGGTTCTTCATTCCAATCACAGATGTCAGTGCAGAAATTCAGCAATCCAGCATCGTGAAGAACACTGAGGACTGGCTCGAAGCACAACAGAGATTCCATGTCCACGTGAGGAGTGTGTGCATGATTGAAGACTTTGTCTTTGTCGAATAGCATAGAGGAATAGAAATTTGCTTGACTAGCAGTCCAGAAACGCCTCTTTCTTATGCGAGCAGGATCATAGGGATTGTAGTCAGTGAAGAACACATGCTCGTTGAAGAAATCAACATCCTTGAACTTTTGCTTCTTTGACAATGGATCCTTGGCTTGGGCACAGGAGTGTCAGTGAGTTGCATCACAACCTCAGGAATCGCAATCTCCGGTTCTTCAGGCTGAGGAATTTCTGACTCCTCTTCAGTGGCAGTCTGCATGTTCAAAGTATCAGCAGCAGCAGTTTCTTCAGCACTAGTGGCTGGAATTTCTTCATGCACAGACGAGGTGGGATGAGTTTCTTCAGAGCCCATTTGAACGGTTGGTGCAGAGGACTGAGGTATTTGCTGTAGTGGGATGAAGTGTGGAGAATTGGGATGCTGACTTTCCCAAAAGTCATCATTCATCACAGGCGTAGTGCATCCAATATCCACGTCTTCATCTTCAATTCTTCAACGCTAGCCTTTTCAGCTGTGAACTGAGGCATTGGCGAGGAAGCAACAAGTGTTGAAGGGGTCGCATCCACTTCAATATGTTCATCAATCTGCTCTGACGAAGCAGCAGAATGATTTTCTTCATCAGATCCGCTAGGGATCACATATTCTTCACCAAAAGGAACAAGGTCCTTTGATGGCATGGTGGAAATCGAAACAGCATCAGTTGGATTCTCAAGTGAGCTGGTCATAGTCTTCATTTTCTTCGGAGCTGAAGAATCTGAAGCAGATGATGCTTCCTTTTCTCCACTTCAGCTCTCTCTGCTTCCTTGGTCTTCCTCACATCTGATGCAGCTGGAAGGGTAGAAGTTGGTGTAGGCGCAGGAGGAGCTGAGGAATCTGTTTGAATTTCCTCAGGCGCAACTGATGCAGTTGCCCTGACTTCTTCATTTTCTTCAGGCGCACCACTAGTGGATGCCCTGGCAATGTCTTCAGCGGCTGGAATGGAGTCATCAGCCCTGGAGCTAGCATTTTCATCAGCAGCTTGAAAGTCATCAGCGGTGCTGGCATGTTCTTCAGTTTGCTGAATAGAGGCTTCAGCTTGAGGAATTTCTTGTTGCGATGGGGCTGCAACATTGTTGAACTTCTCAGTCAGTTTAATGAACCTGACTTTGGCTCCTTGCCAATCAACATAATAAGCATTGAAATCATCGCTGAGGGCTTTGATTTCAGACTGGATTGTGAGGAGTTCATCAGTTGTCATTGTGACAACCTTTTTCCTCAGGAACTTCTCTTTCCTGAACTGAGCCTTCTTGATTTGTCTAGCCTTCTCAAATTTCCATTTTTCTTCATTGATGAAATGGGTCAGCGCGTGACTTTGTCCAGGAGTCAAATGAAAATCAGGCATAGGAGTGTTTGGGTCCTTGTGCCAGAGATCAATGTAGTCGAGGATCACCTTTGGATCCAAAAGCTGTGGCACAGTTGTGCCTTTGGCTCTAGCGGCCCTTTCTTGCCTGTCTCTAATGATTTCTGCAAGTTCATCATCATCAGCTTCATTGTCAGATGGCACTTGGAAGGCAACCTGTTTCTTCTTCGGACTAGGCCGAGGACCCCGTCCAGTAGTTGCCTTGGTCTTCAGCAGAGTGGGGCCTGATGAAGATTTTGGTGCAGCCGAGGAACTCGCTGAGACACCAGAGGCAATAGAGATGCCTGCAGTCCTTTGGCATATGGCCAAATGTACAGGTGTTGAGGACTTTGCCGGAGCAACTGAGGACTTTGGGGGAGGAGCTGAGGACTTTGGAGGAGCAGGAGCAGCATGAGGAACTGGCTGTGAGGGCTTTGAAGATTCTGGCCGTGAGGGCATTGCTGAGGAACTTGGCCGTGAGGGCACAGTTGGTGAAGCACTTGGCTTGTGAGCGGGCTTCTTTGCCATTGATTTTCTAGGCTTGTTAGTGGCCTTTGTGGCAGCAGCAGCAGCAACAGAGTCTTCATTAAATTTCCTCACTGCTTCTTTGGCTTGTCTTGCCAACTTGGCTTGGCGTTTGGCCCATTCTTCAGGAAAATCCTCACCACACTTGATGCTGGTGGGGTCAGCTTCTTGACCAGGTGCCAATGGAGCTCTTGGGCATGGAGGATTTAGAGCGAATTTCTCCATATACTTTGGAGTTACATATCTGTACTCCCTCCATTCTCTTGTCCATCTCCTTTCAATCCTCTGTATGCACACCTTGCGCTGATTTTTGTTCTCCTTTCCGAACTTAGCCTCATCAGGTGTCCAATAGTCAGCATAGATGTCCTCAGGTATTTCAAACGCAGTGATGACTTCAGGCTTCTTTCCTCCTTTCTGTGGTATCTTACCTTCTGCCATATTCTTCAGTTGAGGAATTTGAAAAATCGAATTCTCTGAAGAAGTATGCAACATTTCTTCGAGGAACGCTGCAAATGAGTTAAGTTGATGAGAACCTAGTGATTCAACAGCGGACATGAGTACCTATGAACAGAGTATAGTTGCGAGGAATTTGAAGAGGTCATATGCGTTCTCAGAAGGTTTTCAAAATTAACAAGTTTGAGGAATTTGACCAGATGAGTCTTGAAGAATTTTACTAAGTGTACTTTGTCTTAGGTTCCAGAGTTGTATAGATCGACGATCCACACAATTGAGGAATCTTGAAGAAAAATGATGCTTAGGGAAACGAATAAAGAACAGATGACTAGTGAGGTGTTTTGTGTGTGAGGATTTGAAGAATAAAACAGCTTTGAAGATTTTTTGGAGAAAATTTGAATCAAAGAGGGCAATAAAAGTAGCTTTTAATTACCCTGATGAAGAACACGTCGAACTGAGAAGTGTAGATTTGAAGCTCGTCAGTTCAGATCTTCCACGCCCTAACTTGGCGGAGGAAGACAGCTACGGCGGCGGCAGAGTGAAGATTTTCGTGGCCGGCGCGAGTACGATGGCGACGAGGTCGAGGCAGTGAAGCTCTTCCTCGCCGGCGACGATGGAGTAGCGGTGGCGCCAGGTTTGAGAAGCTCGAGCGAGAGAGAGAGAGAGAGCGGTCAAGCGGAGTAAAGGAAGTGAGGAAGGGTGAGGGGGTATTTATAGTCGCAGTGAAAAACTGTTCGCCCAAAGATTTAGGACGAACGTGCCCCTGGCCCTTCTCATTCGCTTGACATGTGTCACCCACGTACTGAAAAGTGGAGATCGTGTTAGATCGTGGGTGAATAGATAAGTCTATCGTGGGATACGTGATGGTTTTAGCGGCAAAACTGAAAATTTGGATAAGATTAGTTTTAAAGTTCCGTTCGCAATTTCTTCAGCTGACAGGACACAGTGAAGATGTTGAACGAGTTTCAAATAGAACGCACATGAAGAATTTGTGAGTATATTGGGTTGAGTATAGCATAGAGGGGGAAGGGTCCGATCACATTCACTTAGCATAAAATGCAACTTGAAGAAATAGCCATAAGTGAATGCTGTAGAGGACATAAACTCCTATATATATACATAGCCAATGAAGAAAGACGATGGAAACAGTGAAGATTTTGAAAAGTTGAAGAATTTGAACAACTGAGGAATTTCAACTCCGAGGAAAAACTCAAATTGAAGATTTTCAACTTTTTGTGGTGGCGTGACCCACCGTACAAGAATGATGATTTCAGACACCGCGTACAATTGTCGTAGGGTTCTGAGAATCAAATTCTTCATTAATTTATTCACACTTAGAGTGTTATTCTTCATTGATTGAAGAAAAATGTTTCTTCATGTGTTGCACATCTAAGTCATCAATTTTGCATAAATGTTAGGATGTGTGTCCTTTTCAAAGAACATTCGAAGATTCTAAGATATTTAGCTCACACCGCAACTTGCTAAATCTCTTCTCATCCAAGGGCTTTGTGAAGATATCGGCTAGCTGTTCTTCAGTCTTCACATGCTCAATAGAAATGTCGCCCTTCAACACATGATCACAAAGAAAATGATGACGAATCTGAATGTGCTTTGTCTTCGAGTGCTGAACAGGGTTGTGAGCAATCTTGATGGCACTCTCATTGTCACAGTAGAGAGGCACATTCTTCATGTTGATGTCGTAGTCCTTGAGAGTTTTCTTCATCCATAGCAATTGAGCACAGCAAGAACCAACAACAATGTACTCAGCTTCAGCAGTCGACAGTGATACGCTGTTCTGTTTCTTCGAGGACCAACAGACCAAAGATCGTCCGAGGAAATGACAAGTACCAGATGTTGACTTGCGGTCCACACGATCACCAGCATAGTCAGAGTCAGAATATCCAATGAGATCAAAAGTAGAGCCTTTGGGGTACCATAATCCTAGTGTTGGTGTGTGAGCTAGATAACGAAGAATATGCTTCACAGCCTTATGGTGTGATTCCTTTGGTGTAGCTTGAAATCGGGAACACATGAAAACACTAAGCAATATATCTGGCCTAGATGCACATAAGTACAATAAAGAACCAATCATGGAGCGGTATACCTTGTGATCGAAGTCAATACCATTTTCATCAGTGCATAGATGGCCATTTGTGGGCATAGGAATTTTGACTCCTTTGCAATCTTGCATGCCGAATTTCCTCAGAACATCCTTGAGGTATTTCTCCTGAGATATGAATATGCCATTGTGCTGTTGACGAATTTGAAGACCTAAGAAGAATTTCAACTCTCCCATCATAGACATTTGATATTCCGCACTCATCATATAGGCAAATTCATCACTATAATGTTGGTCAGTACAACCAAAGATAATATCATCAACGTATATTTGACACACAAACAGTTCACCATCATAAGATTTTGTAAAGAGAGTAGGGTCGAGTGAACCGGGTGTGAAGCCATTCTTCACGAAGAATTCCTTCAAAGTATCATACCACGCCCGAGGGGCCTGCTTGAGGCCATAGAGGGCCTTGTTGAGTCTGAAGACTTTGTCAGGATTCTTTGGATCTTCAAAACCTGGGGGTTGAGCAACATATACTTCTTCCTCAAGCTTATCATTGAGGAATGCACTTGTCACATCCATTTGATATAAAGTGATATTATGATGGTTAGCATAAGCAAGTAATATGCGAATAGCCTCAAGTCTAGCAACAGGTGCAAAAGTTTCATCGAAATCAATTCCTTCAACCTGTGTGTAGCCTTGAGCTACAAGTCGTGCCTTATTCCTCACCACAAGGCCATTTTCATCTTGCTTGTTGCGGTAGATCCACTTTGTGCCAATGATATTATGCTTGCGAGGATCTGGACGTTTGACCAGTTCCCAGACATTGTTGAGCTCGAACTGATGTAATTCTTCTTGCATGGCCTGAATCCACTCAGGCTCCAGAAATGCTTCATCTACCTTAGTGGGCTCTGTGATAGAGACAAAAGCATAGTGCCCACAAAAGTTAGATAAATGTGAAGCTTTTGAGCGTGTGAGAGGACCAGGTGCTTCAATGTCATCGATGATCTTTTCGACTTGCACTTCTTTTGCAAAGCAAGGATGAGCTGGTTGTCGTCGAGGAATTTGATCAGCATTTTCTTCAGCACCATTTTCTTCAGCATTTTCCTCAGGTGCATTAGCGCGATGATCTTCGCGTTCTGGAATGAATTCTTCAGCAGATTCTTCGGTAGGAATGACATCCTCAGTAGCCTTGAACTTGATAGAATCTTCAGGTGCTGGTTCATCTATCACAGAAGGTAGGTGCTCTCTTTGCGAGCCATTAGTTTCATCGAACCGCACATCTACAGTTTCAACAATCTTGTGAAGAGCGATGTTGAAGACTCTGTAGGTGTACGAGTCCTTTCCGTAACCAAGCATAAAACCTTCATGCGCTTTTGGTGCAAATTTAGCATTGTGATGAGGATCCCTAATCCAACATTTAACACCGAAGACTTTGAAATAACTCACATTGGGTTTCTTGTCAGTGAGGAGTTCATAGGCAGTCTTGTTGAAGAATTTGTGAAGATATACTCTGTTGATGATGTGGCACGTAGTATCAATTGCATCAATCCAAAAACAATGAGGCATTTTGTATTCATCAAGCATAGTGCGAGCCATCTCAACAAGAGTTCTGTTCTTGCGCTCCACGACACCATCTTGCTAAGGAGTATAAGGAGAAGATAACTCATGAGTAATACCAAGTTCATCAAGATAGTCATTAAGACCGGAATTCTTGAACTCAGTTCCATTGTCACTCCTGATGTGCTTGATCTTCACACCAAAGTTGGTTGAAGCCCTCGAGGAAAATCGTTTGAAGACTTCCTGCACTTCATGTTTGTAAGTAACAATGTGTACCCATGTGTAACGAGAGTAATCATCAACAATAACAAAGACATATAGAGATGCATCATTAGTCACAGCAGAATAATGATTAGGACCGAAGAGATCCATGTGAAGCAATTCAAATGGTCGAGTGGTGGTCATGATAGTCTTCGCTGGATGCTTGGCCTTAGTCATCTTCCCAGCTTCACAGGCTTCGCACAAGTGATCCTTGAGGAATTTGACATTATCAATGCCAATGACATGCTTCTTCTTTGCGAGCGTGTGCAGATTCCTCATGCCAGCATGACCAAGTCATCGATGCCATAGCCAGCGTTCTGAAGCTTTTGCAAGTAAGCACACGGTAGGTTGTGGTCCTGTAGAGAAATCAACAATGTACAAGTCTCCTCTCCTAAAGCTTTCGAAGACTTTGGAATTGTCAGCTTCCATGATCACAACACAACGATACTTGCCAAAGACAACAACCATATCAAGATCACAAAGCATTGAGATAGACATGAGGTTGTACCCTAAGGACTCGACAAGCATGACTTTGTCCATGTGTATGTCCTTAGAGATCGCAACCTTACCTAGACCCAATACCTGACTTTTGCCTTTGTCAGCGAAGATGATATGCTTCAGATGTGACGGTGTTAAGGGAGCATCCATCAATAGGTTCTTGTCACCAGTCATGTGATTTGTACATCCACTATCGAGGACCCACTCATTTGCTTTGGGTTGATCATCCTGCAGATGAATTAGTGCAGCTTACAAACCCATATACTTCATCAGTGAAGAATATGACATCAGTATCATCAGTTCAGTTTCATCAAGCAATATCACAGATAAGCAGTGTGAGGACGTGTGAAATGAAAGTTCATTTCATCATGATTCGCCTGCGTCCTTTCAGGCACTGTTTAGGTCTCCAGCAAATTGTTAAAGCACGTCTGGAGACCTGATCCTGCATAGGAGATTAGTTCTTTTTCTTCACCACCCACATCTGAAGGGGTGGCAAAGAGTTCATCACTCTGCGAGCACCATATGAGAAAGGTGGCAAAGATGCCAAACCATTTCGTTTCACATAAGAGGGGTTAGGTTAAGCATATGAATAAGCAGAGAAATTCTTCGAGGACTTATGAACATAATGATTAGAAGAATAATGCTCATATTCATCGCCCTTAGCTCTACCCTGCAAAACAGAGTTGTTAGCACGATGATGTTCATATGAGGATTTTGATCCTTTTGAGGAACTTGATCCATGTGAGGAATTTGGTCCGTATGAGGACTTGGATCCATATGAAGAATTTGGTCCATATGAATAGTTTGATCTGGGGTTCCTATTCTTCACTGGTGGTGTCATGAGGACATTCACCTGAAGACTTTCAACATAACTTTTGGGAACCCAGATTTTCTTCATAGGGGAACCGTTCCTGCAGTTAGTGCCAACATATCTAGCAAATACTTCACCATTCTGATTTTTGAACAGTTTATAGTTGGAGTCAAATGACTCATCAGAAGAATGTGGAGATTCACATGTAAAGCTAGATAAGTTAGATGGATCAACTGGAGGTCCCTTTGCAGCAACCCATGAGGTTTTGGGGTACCGCTCAGGCTTCCAATATGTTCCATCAGCATTGATTTTCCTCTCAAAGGCAATACCCTCTTTCCTAGGGTTTCTGTTGGGGATCTGCTTTTTAAGCACATCACAAAGAGTCTGATGCCCTTTGAGGCTTTTGTACATGCCTGTCATATACAATTCCTTCAGCCCTGCATCGTCAGTGATACTAGCAATGTCCTCAGATGAGGAATTAGTGATAGCAGAGGTAGTTGAAGAATTTGTAACATTTGAAGCATTTGAACATTCCGGTGAAGAATTAGCAGATTCACGTTCAATGCACTTTAAGCATGAGGATCAAATTCTTCCTGAGTGGCGCTGATTTGTTGAGCAAGTAATAAATCGCGCTCCTTGTGAAGATCTTCACAACTCACTCTTAGCTTCTCAAGATCTTGCTTTCTTTGAAGAGATTCAGAAGAAAGCTTCTCGTGATCAGACAAGAGAGTATTATGTTGATCTTGAAGGGCGTGAAACTTGGAATGAAGTCTCTGAAGACTCTAAGCCAATGCTTTTGACTGATCCATTTCTTCACCCAACGTATCATCGCTCTTATTAAGCATGTATTGAACCTTTTCCAAGGCTCTTTGTTGTTTAGTGGCAAGGGAAGCAAGTTTGACATAGCTAGGTCCAAATTCATCACCAGATTCATCATCACTAGATTCAGATAGGTAGGATTTGGTTACCTCAACACCGTTTGCCATAAGGCAGGGGGTAGATGATGATGATTCTGGTTCGAATGTCATCGCATTGAGAGATTCCTTGTAATCCTCAAACCGAGGATCATGACGAGTCCGATGACCTTCATAGACCTCAGAGAGACGGTCGCAGATTAGCTTCGCGTGATTGAGATGCATGACGTTCCTGAACTGATTTCAGGACTGGTAGAGCAGATGACATCCTTTGCTGTGAGGTTAAGCAGTGTGTACTTGCGAATGTCATCAGCCTCAGCCATCTTGCATAGATCAGTAAGACCGATCTAGGTGACGGTCCACAGTTCGCTGTCCATAGCCACGAGTCGCTTTTTCATCATGGCCATCCATCGAGGATACTCATGACTGTCAAAGATGGGGCAGGAAATGTTCCTCGATCCTGCAATCAACATAACTAGAACTCCAGGTGGTTAAACCAAAATCACACAGAACAAGGGAGTACCTCTATCTGATACCAATTGAAAGTGCGTTATATCGACTAGAGGGGGGGTGAATAGGCGATTTTTATGAATTCTTCACTGAGGAATTTGCCAGTGAGGAAATTCCTTAGCGAAGAACTACTTGCAGCGGAATAAGTCTCAGAAGTAAGCATGACAGAATACACACATAGTCATCATGATGAAATGAAGACAAACACAGAGTACAGAAAGCGTAAACACAGGATAACACAAGATGAAGACAAACAGACTGAAGAAATTGAACTGAGGAAATTGAGAAAGTCTTCAGTCAAAGTCTTCAAACATAGATATGAACAATCACTCAACACAGTAATGAGGAAATGAAAGAGTTGAGGAAATAGAACCAGTAAGGTTGGTGAAGACAATGATTTGGTAGACTAGTTCAAACTGCTGTCTCAGTTGTACGTCTGCTTGGAGCGGCTGAGTATTTAAACTCGAGGACACACAGTCCCGGACACCCAGTCGCTGAGCACACAGCTCAGGACACCAAGTCCTCACCGTATTCTCCTTGAACTAAGGTCACACAGACCTCGTCCAATCACTCGTGGTAAGTCTTCAGGCGACTTCCAAACCTTCACAGACTTCGGTCATGCGGCGATCCACAATTCCTCTTGGATGCTCTAGACCATGACGCCTAACCGCCTGGAAGAAGCACAGTCTTCAAAGGTAACAAGCGTCGGATCCACGCATGATCAATCTCTTCAGTGATGCTCAATCACTTTGGGTTTGTAGGTGTTTGGGGTTTGGGATTTTCCTCACTCGATGATTTTCGCTCAAAGTCCTCGGAGGATGGGTTGCTCTCAAATGGAAAGTGTTAGTTTCTCTCGGAGCAGCCAACCAGCTAGTGGTTGTAGGGGGCGGATATTTATAGCCTAGGGAGCAGCCCGACATGATAAGACATAAATGCCCTTCAATGATATGACCGTTATGTGGATAAGATATTTTGGTACAGCTGGCGCGTAGCACAACAACAGTTGGAAATTTGACTCTCAAATTCCTCAGGGCTATCATGTTCCTCACTTTGTAGGCAATCCGCACTGGCAAATTTCTAACTCCTCAGTCAGAACAAATTCCACAGCGACCAAAAGAACTTCATCTTTGTCACTGAAGAAATTGACTGAACTGTATGAGATTTCCAATGGCTTCACTCGAAGGGATTGGTAGGTGTAGGATTTTGAGTTGAGCATCACATGGAAATTTTTCCTTAGTATTACCTCGACCCCCTTTAACAGTATGGTGTTTCCTATGACTCAAGAAAGAGAAAAACAAAACTATGAAAACGAAGTCTTCAAGCTTCATATTCCTTGCATGAATATCAAGTCTTCACGGACACACCAATTTCTTCACTTTCAAAGTCTTCATGAAAGTCTTCAGGAATACCAAAATCTTCATTCGAAGATATTCATTTTTAGGGGTCAACTTTCTCTGTAAATATCAAACTCCTCATAGACTTATAGACCTGTGTACACTCATAAACACATTAGTCCCTTAACCTATAAGTCTTCAATACAGCAAAATCACTAAGGGGCACTAGATGCACTTACAATCTCCCCCTTTTTGGTGATTGATGACAATATAGGTTAAGTTTTCAATGGGGATAAACATATGAAGTGTAAGTATGGATATTGAGGAATTTGATTGCAAGATATAGAAGAACTCCCCCTGAAGATGTGCATAGTGAGAAATTTGCTTTTGAAGCAATGCACACTTGAAGAGTTGAATCATGGAGATCTCCCCCTATATCTTGTAATACATACATGCATTTGACATATAATATGAAGAATTTGAAATGCATGATGAAATATGGTGCCTGAAGAGATTCATCATGCGTGAAATAATATCAACGAGGAACAAGCATGCAGAATCAAAGCACAGTGCATTAAAAGTATCAGAGCACCATCGGGTTTAAGATTACAACTCGATCCAATAAAAGTTTCAGAAGAGCGAGAGTTGTAACTTAGCAAAAAACGCCCATATAATAGACCCGCTTGAAGACTAACTCAGATTTCTCCCCCTTTGTCATCGAATGACCAAAAGGATCGAAACTGAGGACTAACGCCCCTGAAGAATATCAAGTTGATGGAGGAGCGCCAGCGTTGTCGGGGTCGGTTGCCGTAGTAGGGCCTGCCGCAGTGTCGTCCAAGTCTTCATTTTCATCAGTGTCGCGCGATGAAGAATAGGAGCTGGCCACCAAGGAAGGAACCTTGACCTTCTTGAATTTCTTCGGTGGAGGTGCAGACCAGTCAAATTCTTCCTTGAGACCCATGCTCTTAAGATCTTCTGCGCTGTAGACATGAGATAGAACAACCCAGGTACGGTTGAAGGTTTCATGGAGGTAGTATTGGTTTTTCTTCACTGCATTGTGTGTTGAGGTCATGTTGTAAAGAATTGAACCAAACTGACGTTTGACCCATTTATGATTGCGATGAACTTTCTGATGAAGACTGAGGAGTAACTCACGATCAGTCATCACCCTGGGTGCTGTGGCTTGAGGAATTTTCTTGGCAGAGGTGTTGGCGGCAGAGTCATGTGTGGCAGAGTCATCATTGGTGGAGTAGGATGCAGACTTGCGAAACTGACCATCCAATGGACGAATGCCTTCATCTATCACAGTAGTTGCCTTGCCTTTGTCATCAGCTGAGGAAAATGTCCGTTTGAGGACTTCAATTTGAGGCAAGTAGCTGCCATGGTTCAGATCAGCCTTGTAGTTGAGTGAAGACCGTGTCCTGATGAACCTCATAATCCATGGCGCATAAGGCTTCAGCTCAAATGGTGACATAGAAATATTTGCCAGAGTCCTCATGAAGAAATCATGGAAGTTAATGGGAACGCCATGAATGATATTGAAAAGCATAATCTTCATGATGCCAACGACTTCTTCATCATTTGAGTCGTGGCCTTTGATAGGACTCATTGTCTTTGTCAGAATGCAATAGACAGTCCGAGGCACATACAGTAATTCCTCGACGAGGAATTTGGTTCGTGGGGCCTGCCCTGGCTTCAAAGGCTTCATCAGCACTTGCATGCAATGATTTGTAAGTTCAGGTTCACTGTAGATGCAATGAGCACCATCAAGGGGAGGACTGAGTGGGAGGGCACGAAGCAATTCAGTTGCTGGTGCCTTGTAGTGAGTATTTTCTGACATCCAGTCTATCACCCATGAGTTCACATCTTCAGAATTTCCTGTGATGTGCAGCTTTGCAAAGAATTGAAGAATGGGTTCTTCATTCCAATCACATATGTCAGTGCAGAAATTCAGCAATCCAGCATCGTGAAGAACACCGAGGACTGGCTCATAGCACGGCATAGATTCCATGTCCACGTGAGGAGTGTGTGCATGATCGAAGACTTTGTCTTTGTCGAATAGCACAGAGGAATAGAAATTTGCTTGACTAGCAGTCCAGAAACGCCTCTTTCTTATGCGAGCATGATCATAGGGATTGTAGTCAGTGAAGAACACATGCTCGTTGAAGAAATCAACAGCCTTGAACTTTTGCTTCTTTGACAATGGATCCTTTGGCTTGGGCACAGGAGTGTCAGTGAGTTGCATCACAACCTCAGGAATCGCAATCTCCGGTTCTTTAGGCTGAGGAATTTCTGATTCCTCTTCAGTGGCAGTCTGCATGTTCAAAGTATCAGCAGCAGCAGTTTCTTCAGCACTAGTGGCTGGAATTTCTTCATGCACAGACGAGGTGGGATGAGTTTCTTCAGAGCCCATTTGAACGGTTGGTGCAGAGGACTGAGGTATTTGCTGTAGTGGGGTGAAGTGTGGAGAATTGGGATGCTGACTTTCCCAAAAGACATCATTCATCACAGGCGTAGTGCATCCAATATCCACGTCTTCATCTTCAATTCTTCAACGCCAGCCGTTTCAGCTGTGAACTGAGGCATTGGCGAGGAAGCAACAAGTGTTGAAGGGATCACATCCACTTCAATATCTTCATCAATCTGCTCTGACGAAGCAGCAGAATGATTTTCTTCATCAGATCCGCTAGGGATCACATATTCTTCACCAAAAGGAACAAGGTCCTTTGATGGCATGGTGGAAATCGAAACAGCATCAGTTGGATTCTCAAGTGAGCTGGTCATAGTCTTCATTTTCTTCGGAGCTGAAGAATCTGAAGCAGATGATGCTTTCCTTTTCTCCACTGCAGCTCTCTCTGCTTCCTTGGTCTTCCTCACATCTGATTCAGATGGAAGGGTAGAAGTTGGTGTAGGTGCAGGAGGAGCTGAGGAATCTGTTTGAATTTCCTCAGGCGCAACTGATGCAGTTGCCCTGACTTCTTCATTTTCTTCAGGCGCACCACTAGTGGATGCCCTGGCAATGTCTTCAGCGGCTGGAATGGAGTCATCAGCCCTGGAGCTAGCATTTTCATCAGCAGCTTGAAAGTCATCAGCGGTGCTGGCATGTTCTTCAGTTTGCTGAATAGAGGCTTCAGCTTGAGGAATTTCTTGTTGCGATGGGGCTGCAACATTGGTGAACTTCTCAGTCAGTTTAATGAACCTGACTTTGGCTCCTTGCCAATCATCATAATAAGCATTGAAATCATCGCTGAGGGCTTTGATTTCAGACTGGATTGTGAGGAATTCATTAGTTGTCATTGTGACAACCTTTTTCCTCAGGAACTTCTCTTTCCTGAACTGAGCCTTCTTGATTTGTCTAGCCTTCTCAAATTTCCATTTTTCTTCATTGATGAAATGGGTCAGCGCGTGACTTTGGCCAAGAGTCAAATGAAAATCAGGCATAGGAGTGTTTGGGTCCTTGTGCCAGAGATCAATGTAGTCGAGGATCACCTTTGGATCCAAAAGCTGTGGCACAGTTGTGCCTTTGGCTCTAGCGGCCCTTTCTTGCCTGTCTCTGATGATTTCTGCAAGTTCATCATAATCAGCTTCATTGTCAGATGGCACTTGGAAGGCAACCTGTTTCTTCTTCGGACTAGGCCGAGGACCCCGTCCAGTAGTTGCCTTGGTCTTCAGCAGAGTGGGGCCTGATGAAGAGTTTGGTGCAGCCGAGGAACTCGCTGAGACACCCGAGGCAATAGAGATGCCTGCAATCCTTTGGCATATGGCCGAATGTACAGGTGTTGAGGACTTTGCCGGAGCAACTGAGGACTTTGGGGGAGGAGCTGAGGACTTTGGAGGAGCAGGAGCAGCATGAGGAACTGGCCGTGAGGGCTTTGAAGAATCTGGCCGTGAGGGCTTTGAAGATTCTGGCCGTGAGGGCATTGATGAGGAACTTGGCCATGAGGGCACAGTTGGTGAAGCACTTGGCTTGTGAGCGGGCTTCTTTGCCATTGATTTTCTAGGCTTGTTAGTGGCCTTTGTGGCAGCAGCAGCAGCAGAGTCTTCATTAAATTTCATCACTGCTTCTTTGGCTTGTCTTGCCAACTTGGCTTGGCGTTTGGCCCATTCTTCAGGAAAATCCTCACCACACTTGATGCTGGTGGGGTCAGCTTCTTGACCAGGTGTCAATGGAGCTCTTGGGCATGGAGGATTTAGAGCGAATTTCTTCATATACTTTGGAGTTACATATCTGTACTCCCTCCATTCTCTTGCCCATCTCCTTTCAATCCTCTGTATGCGCACCTTGCGCTAATTTTTGTTCTCCTTTCCGAACTTAGCCTCATTAGGTGTGCAATAGTCAGCCTAGATGTCCTCAGGTATTTCAAACGCAGTCATGACTTCAGGCTTCTTTCCTCCTTTCTGTGGTTTCTTACCTTCTGCCATATTCTTCAGTTGAGGAATTTGAACAATCGAATTCTCTGAAGAAGTATGCAACTTTTCTTCGAGGAACGCTGGAAATGAGTTAAGTTGATGAGAACCTAGTGATTCAACAGCGGACATGAGTACCTGTGAATAGAGTATAGTTGCGAGGAATTTGAAGAGGTCATATGCATTCTCAGAAGGTTTTCAAAATTAACAAGTTTGAGGA
Organism: Triticum aestivum; assembly: GCF_018294505.1. Classification (NCBI taxonomy): domain Eukaryota; kingdom Viridiplantae; phylum Streptophyta; class Magnoliopsida; order Poales; family Poaceae; genus Triticum; species Triticum aestivum. The sequence continues at coordinate 144,819,924 of NC_057795.1, read as the reverse complement.
ATTTGACCAGATGAGTCTTGAAGAATTTTACTAAGTGTACTTTGTCTTAGGTTCCAGAGTTGTATAGATCGACGATCCACACAATTGAGGAATCTTGAAGAAAAATGATGCTTAGGGAAACGAATAAAGAACAGATGACTAGTGAGGTGTTTTGTGTGTGAGGATTTGAAGAATAAAACACCTTTGAAGATTTTTTGGAGAAAATTTGAATCAAAGAGGGCAGTAAAAGTAGCTTTTAATTACCCTGATGAAGAACACGTCGAACTGAGAAGTGTAGATTTGAAGCTCATCAGTTTAGATCTTCCACGCCCTAACTTGGCGGAGGAAGACAGCTACGGCGGCGGCAGAGTGAAGATTTCCGCGGCCGGCGCGAGTACGACGGCGACGAGGTCGAGGCAGTGAAGCTCTTCCTCACCAGCGACGATGGAGTAGCGGCGGCACCAGGTTTGAGAAGCTCGAGCGAGAGAGAGAGCGATCGAGCGGAGTAAAGGAAGTGAGGAAGGGTGAGGGGGTATTTATAGTCACAGTGAAAAACTGTTCGCCCAAAGATTTAGGACGAACGTGCCCATGGCCCTTCTCATTCGCTTGACATGTGTCACCCACGTACTGAAAAGTGGAGATCGTGTTAGATCTTGGGTGAATAGATAAGTCTATCATGGGATACGGGATGGTTTGAGCGGCAAAACCGAAAATTTGGATAAGATTAGTTTTAAAGTTCCGTCCGCAATTTCTTCAGCTGACAGGACACAGTGAAGATGTTGAACGAGTTTCAAATAGAACGCACATGAAGAATTTGTGAGTAGATTGGGTTGAGTATAGCATAGAGGGGGAAGGGTCCGATCACATTCACTTAGCATAAAATGCAACTTGAAGAAATAGCCATAAGTGAATGCTGTAGAGGACATAAACTCCTATGTATATACATAGCCAATGAAGAAAGACGATGGAAACAGTGAAGATTTTGAAAAGTTGAAGAATTTGAACAACTGAGGAATTTCAACTCTGAGGAAAAACTCAAATTGAAGATTTTCAACTTTTTGTGGTGGCGTGACCCACCGTATAAGAATGATGATTTCAGACACCGCGTACAATTGTCGTAGGGTTCTGAGAATCAAATTCTTCATTAATTTATTCACACTTAGTGTGTTATTCTTCATTGATTGAAGAAAAACGTTTCTTCATGTGTTGCACATCTAAGTCATCAATTTTGCATAAATGTTAGGATGTGTGTCCTTTTCAAAGAACATTCGAAGATTCTAAGATATTTAGCTCACACCGCAACTTGCTAAATCTCTTCTCATCCAAGGGCTTTGTGAAGATATCGGCTAGCTGTTCTTCAGTCTTCACATGCTCAATATAAATGTCACCCTTCAACACATGATCACGAAGAAAATGATGACGAATCTGAATGTGCTTTGTCTTCGAGTGTTGAACAGGGTTGTGAGCAATCTTGATGGCACTCTCATTGTCACAGTAGAGAGGCACATTCTTCATGTTGATGCCGTAGTCCTTGAGAGTTTGCTTCATCCACAGCAATTGAGCACAGCAAGAACCAACAACAATGTACTCAGCTTCAGCAGTAGACAGTGATACGCTGTTCTGTTTCTTCGAGGACCAACAGACCAAAGATCGTCCAAGGAAATTACAAGTACCAGATGTTGACTTGCGGTCCACACGATCACCAGCATAGTCAGAGTCAGAATATCCAATGAGATCAAAAGTAGATCCATTGGGGTACCATATTCCTAGTGTTGGTGTGTGAGCTAGATAACGAAGAATATGCTTCACAACCTTATGGTGTGATTCCTTCGGTGTAGCTTGAAATCAGACACACATGAAAACACTAAGCGTTATATCTGGCCTAGATGCACATAAGTACAATAAAGAACCAATCATGGAGCGGTATACCTTGTGATCAAAGTCAATACCATTTTCATCAGTGCATAGATGGCCATTTGTGGGCATAGGAATTTTGACTCCTTTGCAATCTTGCATGCCGAAATTCCTCAAAACATCCTTGAGGTATTTCTCCTGAGATATGAATATGCCATTGTGCTGTTGACGAATTTGAAGACCTAAGAAGAATTTCAACTCTCCCATCATAGACATTTGATATTCTTCACTCATCATATAGGCAAATTCATCACTATAACGTTGGTTAGTACAGCCAAAGATAATATCATCAACGTATATTTGACACACAAACAATTCACCATCATAAGATTTAGTAAAGAGAGTAGGGTCGAGTGAACCGGGTGTGAAGCCATTCTTCACGAAGAATTCCTTCAAAGTATCATACCACGCCCGAGGGGCCTTCTTGAGGGCATAGAGGGCCTTGTTGAGTCTGAAGACTTTGTCAGGATTCTTTGGATCTTCAAAACCTGGGGGTTGAGCAACATATACTTCTTCCTCAAGCTTACCATTGAGGAATGCACTTGTCACATCCATTTGATATAAAGTGATATTATGACGGTTAGCATAAGCAAGTAATATGCGAATAGCCTCAAGTCTAGCAACAGGTGCAAAAGTTTCATCAAAATCAATTCCTTCAACCTGTGTGTAGCCTTGAGCTACAAGTCGTGCCTTATTCCTCACCACAAGGCCATTTTCATCTTGCTTGTTGCGGTAGATCCACTTTGTGCCAATGATATTATGCTTGCGAGGATCTGGACGTTTGACCAGTTCCCAGACATTGTTGAGCTCGAACTGATGTAATTCTTCTTGCATGGCCTGAATCCACTCAGGCTCCAGAAATGCTTCATCTACCTTAGTGGGCTCTGTGATAGAGACAAAAGCATAGTGCCCACAAAATTTAGATAAATGTGAAGCTTTTGAGCGTGTGAGAGGACCTGGTGCTTCAATGTCATCGATGATCTTTTCGACTTGCACTTCTTTTGCATCGCGAGGATGAGCTGGTTGTCATCGAGGAATTTGATCAGCATTTTCTTCAGCACCATTTTCTTCAGCATTTTCCTCAGGTACATTTGCTCGATGATCTTCGCGTTCTGGAATGAATTCTTCAGTAGATTCTTCGGTAGGAATGACATCCTCAGTAACCTTGAACTTGGTAGAATCTTCAGGTGCTGGTTCATCTATCACAGAAGGTACGTGCTCTCTTTGTGAGCCATTAGTTTCATCGAACCACACATCTACAGTTTCAACAATCTTTTGAAGAGCGATGTTGAAGACTTTGTAGGTGTGCGAGTCCTTTCCGTAACCAAGCATAAAACCTTCATGAGCTTTTGGTGAGAATTTAGCATTGTGATGAGGATCCCTAATCCAACATTTAGCACCGAAGACTTTGAAATAACTCACATTGGGTTTCTTGTCAGTGAGGAGTTCATAGGCAGTCTTGTTGAAGAATTTGTGAAGATATACTCTATTGATGATGTGGCACGCAGTATCAATTGCATCAATCCAAAAATGATGAGGCGTTTTGTATTCATCAAGCATAGTGCAAGCCATCTCAACAAGAGTTCTGTTCTTGCGCTCCACGACGCCATTTTGCTAAGGAGTATAAGGAGAAGATAACTCATGAGTAATACCAAGTTCATCAAGATAGTCACTAAGACCGGAATTCTTGAACTCAGTTCCATTGTCACTCCTGATGTGCTTGATCTTCACACCAAAGTTGGTTGAAGCCCTCAAGGAAAATCGTTTGAAGACTTCCTGCACTTCATGATTGTAAGTAACAATGTGTACCCATGTGTAACGAGAGTAATCCTCAACAATAACAAAGCCATATAGAGATGCATCATTAGTCACAGCAGAATAATGATTAGGACCAAAGAGATCCATGTGAAGCAATTCAAATGGTCGAGTGGTGGTCATGATAGTCTTCGCTGGATGCTTGGCCTTAGTCATCTTCCCAGCTTCATAGGCTCTGCACAAGTGATCCTTGAGGAATTTGACATTCTTAATGCCAATGACATGCTTCTTCTTCGCGAGCGTGTGCAGATTCCTCATGCTAGCATGACCAAGTCGTCGATGCCATAGCCAGCGTTCTGAAGCTTTTGCAAGTAAGCACACAGCAGGTTGTGGTCTGTAGAGAAATCAACAGTGTAGAAGTCTCCTCTCCTAAAGCCTTCGAAGACTTTGGAATTGTCAGCTTCCATGATCACAACACAACGATACTTGCCAAAGACAACAACCATATCAAGATCACAAAGCATTGAGACAGACATGAGGTTGTGTCCTAAGGACTCGACAAGCATGACTTTGTCCATGTGTATGTCCTTAGAGATCGCAACCTTACCTAGACCCAATACCTGACTTTTTCCTTTGTCAGTGAAGATGATATGCTTCAGATGTGACGGTGTTAAGGGAGCATCCATCAATAGATTCTTGTCACCAGTCATGGGATTTGTACATCCACTATCGAGGACCCACTCATTTGCTTTGGGTTGATCATCCTGCAGATGAATTAGTGCAGCTTACAAACCCATATACTTCCTCAGTGAAGAATAAGACATCAGTATCATCAGTTCAGTTTCATCAAGCAATAGCACAGATAAGCAGTGTGAGGACGTGTGAAATGAAAGTTCATTTCATGATGATTCGCCTGCGTCCCTTCAGGCACTGTTCAGGTCTCCAGCAAATTGTTAAAGCACGTCTGGAGACCTGACCCTACATAAGAGATTAGTTCCTTTTCTTCACCACCCACATCTGAAGGGGTGGCAAAGAGTTCATCACTCTGCGAGCACCATATGAGAAAGGTGGCAAAGATGCCAAACCATTTCGTTTCACATAAGAGGGGTTAGGGTAAGCATATGTATAAGCAGAGAAATTCTTCGAGGACTTATGAACATAATGATTAGAAGAATAATGCTCATATTCATAGCTCTTAGCTCTACCCTACGAAACAGAGTTGTTAGCACGATGATGTTCACATGAGGATTTTGATCCTTTTGAGGAACTTGATCCATGTGAGGAATTTTGTCCGTATGAGGACTTGGATCCATATGAAGAATTTGGTCCATATGAAGAGTTTGATCTGGGGTTCCTATTCTTCACTGGTGGTGTCATGAGGACATTCACCTGGAGACTTTCAACATAACTTTTGGCAACCCAGATTTTCTTCGTAGGGGAACCGTTCCTACAGCTAGTGCGAACATATCTAGCAAATACTTCACCATTCTGATTTTTGAACAGTTTATAGTTGGAGTCAAATGACTCATCAGAAGAATGTGGAGATTCACATGTAAAGCCAGATAAGTTAGATGGATCAACTGGAGGTCCCTTTGCAGCAACCCATGAGGTTTTGGGGTACTGCTCAGGCTTCCAATATGTTCCATCAGCATTGAGTTTCCTCTCAAAGGCAATACCCTCTTTCCGAGGGTTTCTGTTGAGGATCTGCTTTTTAAGCACATCACAAAGAGTCTGATGCCCTTTGAGGCTTGTGTACATGCCTGTCATATACAATTCCTGTAGCCTTGCATCGTCAGTGATACTAGCAATGTCCTTAGATGAAGAATTAGTGATAGCAGAGGCAGGTGAAGAATTTGTAACATTTGAAGCATTTGAGCATTTAGGTGAAGAATTAGCAGATTCACGTTCAATGCACTTTAAGCATGAGGATCAAATTCTTCCTGAGTGGCGCTGATTTGTTGAGCAAGTAATGAATCGCGCTCCTTCTGAAGATCTTCACAACTCACTCTTAGCTTCTCAAGATCTTGCTTTCTTTGAAGAGATTCAGAAGAAAGCTTCCCATGATCAGACAAGAGAGTATTATGTTGATCTTGAAGGGCGTCAAAGTTGGAATGAAGTCTCTGAAGAATCTCAGCCAATGTTTTTGACTGATCCATTTCTTCACCCAACATATCATCGCTCTTATTAAGCATGTATTGAACCTTTTCCAAGGCTCTTTGTTGTTTAGTGGCAAGGGAAGCAAGTTTGACATAGCTAGGTCCAAATTCATTGCCAGATTCATCATCACTAGATTCGGATAGGTAGGATTTGGTTACCTCAGCACCGTTTGCCATAAGGCAGGGGGCAGACGATGATGATTCTGGTTCGAATGTCATCGCATTGAGACATTCCTTGTAATCCTCAAACAAAGGATCATGATGAGTCCGATGACCTTCATAGACCTTAGAGAGACGGTCCCAGATTAGCTTCACGTGATTGAGATGCATGCTGTTCCTGAACTGATTTCGGGACTGGCTAGAGCAGATGACATCCTTTGCTGTGAGGTTAAGCAGTGTGTACTTGCGAATGTCATCAGCCTCAGCCATCTTGCATAGATCGGTAAGACCGATCTCGGTGACGGTCCACAGTTTGCTGTCCATAGCCATGAGTCGCTTTTTCATCATGGCCTTCCACTGAGGATACTCATGACCGTCAAAGATGGGGCAGGAAACGTTCCTCGATCCTGCAGTCGACATAACTAGAACTCCAGGTGGTTAAACCAAAATCACACAGAACAAGGGAGTACCTCGCTCTGATACCAATTGAAAGTGCGTTATATCGACTAGAAGGGGGGTGAATAGGCGATTTTTATGAATTCTTCACTGAGGAATTTGCCAGTGAGGAAATTCCTTAGCAAAGAACTGCTTGCAGCGGAATAAGTACTCAGAAGTAAGCATGACATAATACACACATAGTCATCATGATGAAATGAAGACAAACACAGAGTACAGAAAGCGTAAACACAGGATAACACAAGATGAAGACAAATAGACTGAAGAAATTGAACTAAGGAAATTGAGAAAGTCTTCAGTCAAAGTCTTCAAACACAGATATGAACAATCACTCAACACAGTAATGAGGAAATGAAAGAGTTGAGGAAATAGAACCAGTAAGGTTGGTGAAGACAATGATTTGGTAGACCAGTTCCAACTGCTGTCTCAGTTGTATGTCTGCTTGGAGCGGCTGAGTATTTAAACTCGAGGACACACAGTCCCGGACACCCAGTCGCTGAGCATGCAGCTCAGGACACCAAGTCCTCATCGTATTCTCCTTGAACTAAGGTCACACAGACCTCGTCCAATCACTCGTGTTAAGTCTGCAGGCGACTTCCAAACCTTCACAGACTTCGGTCACGCGGCGATCCACAATTCCTCTTGGATGCTCTAGACCATGACGCCTAACCGTCTGGAAGTAGCACAGTCTTCAAAGGTAACAAGCGTGGGATCCATGCAGGATCAATCTCTTCAGTGATGCTCAATCACTTTGGGTTTGTAGGTGTTTGGGGTTTGGGATTTTCCTCACTCGATGATTTTCTCTCAAAGTCCTCGGAGGATGGGTTGCTCTCAAATGACAAGTGTCAGTTTCTCTTGGAGCAGCCAACCAGCTAGTGGTTGTAGGGGGCGGCTATTTATAGCCTAGGGAGCAGCCCGACATGATAAGACATAAATGCCCTTCAATGATATGACCGTTATGTGGATAAGATATTTTGGGACAGCTGGCGCGTAGCACAGCAACGGTCGGAAATTTGACTCTCAAATTCCTCAGGGCTATCATGTTCCTCACTTTGTAGGCAATCCGCACTGGCGAATTCCTAACTCCTCAGTCAGAACAAATTCCACAGCGACCAGAAGAACTTCATCTTTGTCACTGAAGAAATTGACTGAACTGTATGAGATTTCCAATGGCTTCACTCGAAGGGATTGGTAGGTGTAGGATTTTGAGTTGAGCATCACATGGAAATTTTTCCTTAGTATTTCCTCGACCCCCTTTAACAGTACTGTGTTTCCTATGACTCAAGAAAGAGAAAAACAAAACTATGAAAACGAAGTCTTCAAGCTTCATATTCTCTGCATGAATATCAAGTCTTCACGGACACACCAATTTCTTCACTTTCAAAGTCTTCATGAAAGTCTTCAGGAATACCAAAATATTCAGTCGAAGATATTCATTTTTAGGGGTCGACTTTCTTTGTAAATATCAAACCCCTCATAGACTTATAGACCTGTGTACACTCATAAACACATTAGTCCCTTAACCTATAAGTCTTCAATACACCAAAATCACTAAGGGTCACTAGATGCACTTACATGTAGCAGCTCGAAGGGTTGAGATGTAGTCTTGGTTGTCTTCGAGGGATGCTTGGCCCTAGTCATCTTTCCAGCTTCGCAGGCACCACACAGATGATCCTTCTTGAGCTTGACGCCTTCGATGCCCACAACATACTTCTTCTTCGCAAGAGTGTGCAAGTTCCTCATGCCAGCATGCCCTAGCCTTCGATGCCAAAGCCAGCACTCTGAAGCTTTTGCTAGAAGACATACGCCATCTATGGTCCTGCTGAGAAATCTACCATATACAGATCATCTTTCTGATACCCTTCAAAGACTAGAGACTTGTCAGATTCCATCAGTACAAGGCAACGATATTTTCCAAATAGCACAATCATGTTTAAGTCACAAAGCATTGAGACAGACATTAAGTTGAAACCAAGGGATTCAACAAGCATCACTTTATCCATGTGCTGATCCGTTGATATTGCAACTCTACCTAGACCCAATACCTTGCTTTTACTAGTGTCAGCAAATGTGATGTGACTCTTGTCGTATGGACGTAGTGTTTAATCCATCAGAAGACTTCGATCGCCAGTGATGTGGTTAGTGCATCCACTGTCCATAATCCATTCTGAAGTACGAGGTGTCATAGCCTACAGTGCAGTTTGGGGTATAGGCTTCACCAAGCGAATTGTGAAGCATAAACATTTGACGAACAAGTGGAACATGGAAATTCAGATCTTGGTTAGGGTAGATAGGATGAGTGTCAAGGAATCCCGGCAAAATACATAGTAAGACCATTTGGGCATTTTATCTTGTGCCCCACAAGATGTTTAAGGTCCCCAACATTAGCATTGGACGCCTTTGATTTCCGGCTGGAGACCTTTACCTGCAAAAGAGAGTTAAGTTTTCTTAACCACCCACATTTTCAGGGGTGGCTTAGAAGCTATGAGTCTAAGTGCATCATCTGAGAACTTCGGCTTTGGAGCCCTAGTAAATAGCCTTGTAGGAGGTGAATAATACTCATAGGAATAAGTAGAAAAGTTCTTAGTTCTATGAACATAATGGTTTGAGGAAACACACTCATATTCATGGGTCTGAGTATGATTTCCCTGCAAAACATTGACATTAGGGTGACTCAGATGAGTCCTCGGTCTATATGAAGCTTTAGGACCATATGAAGCCTTTGGTATGGGGTTTGTCTTCTTCCCAGGTGGTGTCATGATGATATTCACTGGAAGATTCTCAAGACAACTTTTGGGTACCCATATCTTCTTCATAGGTGGCACATTCCTGCAGTTAGTACCAATATACCTGGCAAACACTTCGCCATTCTGATTCTTAAACAGTTTATAGTTTGCATCAAAGGATTCATCAATGATAATATGGTTAGCACAAGTGAAACCAGATAAGGTGGATGGATCTACTGAAGGTTCCTTTGCAGCAATCCATGTGGTTTTGGGGTACTGCTCAGGCTTCCAGTACGACCCATCAACATTTATTTTCCTCTCGAACCCAACACCCTCTTTCCTAGGGTTTCGGTTCAGAATCTGCTTTTTGAGTACATCACATAATGTTTGATGCCCTTTGAGACTTTTGTACATCCCTGTCTCAAGCAGTGTCTTCAACCTAGCATTCTCATCAGCAATAGTAGTGGTATCATCAGCAGAGGGGTTAGTTACCACATCAACAGTTGAAGATATTGCAACAGTAGTAGCAGTAGAACATTCAGCAACAGAGGCAGCATTATCACGCTCAGTGCATTTTAGACATGGTGGTTCAAATCCTTCCTGAGCGGGACTAATCTATTGAGCGCGAAGTGACTTGTTCTCTTTTTGAAGATCTTCATGAATCGCTCTCAACTTCTCAAGATCTTGCTTCCTTTGAAGATAATCGTAGGAAAGCTTTTCATGAGTTGTTGTGAGCGTTTCATGACGACTTTCAAGTTCTTTGTACTTAACATGAAGATTTTTTATGTCTTCAATTAAGGACTGAGATTTGGTCATTTCCGCGTCCAACAGGTCATCGCTTTTGTCTAACAATTTTTGAATATGTTCCATAGCATTCTGTTGTTCAGTTGCAATTTTAGCAAGTGTTTTGTAACTAGGTTTGGATTCACCATCAGAGTCATCTTCACTTGATGTTTGAAAGTAAGCATCGCGTGATTTTACCTTGGCACCACGTGCCATGAAGCAGTAGGTGGGAGTCGAGTCGTCCTTGTCATTATCATCAGCATTGGTGCTGGAGCCATTGTCTTCAGTGTTGAAGATGGACTTGGCGACGTAGGCCATAGCTAGAGCCAGACTCACAGCACCATAGTCGGACTCCTCCTTAGACTCCACCTTCGCCTCCTCAGAAGCATACTCCTCCTCTGAATCCATCTCCTTGCTAACAAAAGCATGAGCCTTGCCAGATGAGCTCTTCTTGTGTGATGAAGACTTGGAAGAAGACTTGGAAGAAGACTTTGAGGATTTCTTCTTCTTCTTGTCATCATAATCACATTCTTTGCTCTTCTTCTTCTTCTTCTTCTTCTCATTGTCCCACTGTGGACACTCAGAGATGTAGTGACCAGGTTTCTTGCACTTGTGGCATGTTCTCTTCTTTTGGTCATGGGTGGAAGCTTCATCATTCCTTGAGTTGGATCGTGAAGACTCTCTAAAGCCTTTCTTCTTGGTGAATTTATGGAACTTCTTCACAAGCATAGCAAGATCCTTTCCAATGTCTTCAGGATCACCAGAACTGCAGTCAGATTCTTCTTCAGATGAGGAAGCAGTAGCCTTTGCCTTCAAAGCGCGAGTTCGACCACAATTGGGGCCATAGATATCTCGTTTCTCGGATAGCAGAAACTCATGTGTGTTGAGCCTCTCAAGTATGTCAGACGGATCAAGAGTCTTGAAGTCAGGGCGTTCTTGAATCATCAGGGCTAAGGTGTCAAATGAGCTGTCAAGTGATCTCAGTAGTGTCTTGACTATTTCATGCTTCGTGATCTCAGTGGCGCGGAGTGCTTGGAGCTCATTTGTGATATCAGTGAGGCGATCAAATGTGAGTTGGACGTTCTCATTGTCGTGTCTCTTGAAGCGGTTGAAGAGGTTGCGGAGAACACTGATCCTTTGATCTCGCTGAGTTGAGACGCCTTCATTGACCTTCGAGAGCCAGTCCCAGGCTACCTTCGATGTTTCCAGAGCACTCACACGGACATACTGTCCTTTGGTCAGATGACCACAGATGATGTTCTTGGCGGTAGAGTCCAGTTGAACGACCTTCTTGACATCAGCAGGGGTGACACCTTCACCGGTCTTGGGAACGCTGTTCTTGACGACATACCATAGATCGACATCAATGGCTTCAAGATGCATGCACATCTTATTCTTCCAGTAGGGATACTCAGTGCCATCGAAGATGGGGCACGTAGCAGAGACTTTGATTATCCCTGCAGTCGACATAGTTAAAACTCCAGGTAGTTAAACCAAATCACACAGAACAAGGGAGTACCTTGCTCTGATACCAATTGAAAGAGCTAGTTATCGATTAGAGGGGGGGTGAATAGGCGATTTTTAAGAAAGTCTTCAAAACATGGGAGTTTCAAAGGCATACAATAGAAATGAAACTTTTCGTATGCAGCAGAAGGTAGACTACACTAGACAAGCCATAGTCAAGTATTCAATGAAGTGAAAGCACAAAGACTATTAGTAGCTAGGTAGTAAGGATCAGGATGGAAGATAGTATGAAGCCAACCACGACAAGTAGTCACACAGTGAAGTCAAACAGAAAATGCAAGTAGGCAATGACTTCACGAAGACAAACTGTAAGCAAAGAGAAGTGAGAGATAGAACCAGTAGCTTCAGGAGGACAGAGATTTGTTCGACCAGTTCTAGTTGCTGTGACAACTGTACTTCTGGTTAGGGAGGCTGAGATTCAACTCAGAAGACCACATCTTCACCTTATTCCCCTTGATCCAAGGACACCTAGTCCCCACCCAATCACTCTGGTAAGTCTTCAAGGTAGACTTCCAAACCTTCACAGACTTTGTTCACCGGCAATCCACAATGACTCTTGGATGCTCAAAACGCGACGCCTAACCAGCTGGAGGATTCACAGTCCTCAAGTGTAACAAGTCTTCAGATCATGCAGATAGAAAGACTTCAGTGATGCCAAACACTCTTTGGGCTCTGGGTGGTTTGGGCTTTGTCCTTGCAAGGATTCTCTCTCAAATGCTTTAGAGGTGGGTTGCTCTCAAATGACAAAAGCCGTGCACAAACTCGCAGCAGCCACCAAATTATGGTGTAGGGGGCGGGCTATTTATAGCCACTGGGCAACCCGACCTGATTTGTCCAAAATGACCCTGGGTCGCTAAGGAACTGACACGTGTCCCAACGGTCAGATTTCAAACACACGCGACAGCTTGACTTGGGCTACAACTAAAGCTGACTCATCCGACTCTGGATAAGATTTGCTCTCATTGTCTTCGCTCGAAGACATAGGATTTGGTTGAGCATCACTTCAGTCACTCTGACTTTGTTCACTTGGACCCCACTTAAGAGTGCGGTGGTTCCTATGAATCAACAAAGAGGAAAATGAAACAACAAAACAACTAAGTCTTCGTGCTCCATAGTCTTCACGCGATGTCTTCTCATGTCATAGTCTTAAATGTGAATAGCTTCACAGACCACCATTGTCTTCAGTGTCTTCACACATTTTTAGGGGTCATCTCTGGTAGGTAAACTGAATCAATGAGGGACTACTACCTGTGTTATCCTAGAATTCTCACAAACACATTAGTCCCTCAACCAGGTTTGTCATCAATACTCCAAAACCAACTAGGGGTGGCACTAGATGCACTTACACTTCCATATTACTTTGCTACTAAATATTTTGCTGCAAATATTAAGTCTTTAAGGTGTGGTTGAATTGACAACTCAGCTGCAAATACGTGAGAATATACTTTGGCTCCCCTTGTGTCGAATCAATAAATTTGGGTTGAATACTCTACCCTCGAAAACTATTGCGATCCCCTATACTTGTGGGTTATCAATACCTTTTTCTGGCGCCGTTGCCGGGGAGCATAGCACTATTCTTTGAGTCACTTGGGATTTATATCTGTTGATCACTATGAGGAACTTGAAAGATGAAAGAACAAAGATTTTTCCCTCAACTACGAGGGGAGGTAACACTACAAAAAAAAGACACATCCGTGGCATTTTCAGCTGAACGAAAAAAATTCTATCATACTTATGACACTTCTATGATGATAATTGTGAAAAAACCTGGTATCATCATAGATGTGGTAGGCTCCTACTTCTATGACAAAAAATCATGATAGAAAATGGGCATTTTGTCCTGGGCGGGCCGGAGGCGCAGCTGCATGACATTCTTTGGGCCGCCCATGATGGAAAAAACCATGGTAGAAGCGAGGGCGAGGAAAATATCAGGGAGTTCCCGATTATGGTGGGTGGTCGGGGGCCGAGCGATGCGCGTTTCAATCATACATGTACGCGCGTGGGTGTGAGGCGTTGCTACGTCTTGAGCCTGCGTTGGTTTTCCTTGAAGAGGAAAGGGTGATGCAGCAAAGTAGCGTAAGTATTTCCCTCAGTTTTTGAGAACCAAGGTATCAATCCAGTAGGAGGCTCCTCAAAAGTCCCACACACCTACACAAACAAACAAGAACTCGCAACCAACGCAATAAAGGGGTTGTCAATCCCTTCACGGCCACTTGCGAAAGTGAGATCTGATAGAGATAATATGATAAGATACATATTTTTGGTATTTTTATGATATTGATTGGAAAAGTAAAGATGCAAATAAAAGTAGATTGAAAGCTTATATGATAAAAGATAGACCCCGGGGGCCATAGGTTTCACTAGTGGCTTCTCTCAAGATAGCATAAGTGTCACGACCGGTTTTTCAATAAAATAATTATTGAGAAAATCGATCTTTTAATCCCAGTATAGGAAAAGTCATCCTCACTGGTAGACAAATACTTGATGAACCGAGGACCAGTAGCATTAAATATATTACAGGGTTGAGCTGAGGCCGCTCAACAATTTATTACAAACTCGCCAATATCTTACATAAGGGCGGTTATGACACAAGGATGTGGTGGCATGCTACTAGCTCGAGGTAAAAAGTGGTGGATAACATGACTCCTAACTGGCAGCTCATCGAGCGTCGAGGTGAGGCTCGATGAATTTATTTCTGGGGTTGCGGAAGCGGATAATACAATGACCAAACAGGATCGCACGGGACTGACTGGGACTCCTCTAGGCGTCGGACTCGCTATCAAACTCTTCATCCATGAGATCGCCTTCATCAACATCTGGCCAAATCAACAAGCCAGGTGAGTACTTTGAAAGTACTCGCAAGATAGTTCGGACAAAAGATATAATCAATGAATGCATGAATGCGTCCTGAATATGAATAATGATGATCATCTCAACAATAATATTATTGCATTACTTTATAAATAAAAATAAATAACTGAAAACCGATCGGGTGTCTAGAGCGACGCCTCGAAAGGTAAACAAATAAAATTCATGCCGCAGTCGGGCGTCTAAGCGACACCACATAAAGGGCTTTAAAAGAAATGCCACAGTCGGACGTCTGAGTGACATCACATAAAGGGCTTTAAAAGAAATGCCACAGTCGGACGTCTGAGCGACATCACATAAAGGGCTTTGAAAGAAATGCCACAGTCGGACGTCTGAGCGACAT
>NC_057795.1:144795367-144805251 GCF_018294505.1 Triticum aestivum | reverse complement strand
TGAATAATGATGATCATCTCAACAATAATATTATTGCATTACTTTATAAATAAAAATAAATAACTGAAAACCGATCGGGTGTCTAGAGCGACGCCTCGAAAGGTAAACAAATAAAATTCATGCCGCAGTCGGGCGTCTAAGCGACACCACATAAAGGGCTTTAAAAGAAATGCCACAGTCGGACGTCTGAGCGACATCACATAAAGGGCTTTAAAAGAAATGCCACAGTCGGACGTCTGAGCGAAATCACATAAAGGGCTTTAAAAGAAATGCCACAGTCGGACGTCTGAGCGACATCACATAAAGGGCTTTAATAAAAGTAACTACGATTATGCCTCCGTCATACGTCTGAGCAACATCACAGACAGGGCTTACAATAAATGTAAATACAAGTATGCCACCGTCGGACGTCTGAGCGACATCACAGACAGGGCTTGTAACAAAAGTAAATAACAAGATTAGTCCATCCACAAGAATAATCTTTTAACCGGATTTATCACACATGTATTCCACCGGAGTTTTGTCACTGAGGCTGATACCTGACAAGATAAGATGAATATAGTACTTGAATAAAGTACAAGATAATTGAAAGAATTTGAGACTCTGTAGAGTTTGGATGAGCTGACCACAGCCAACGGATTTCCGTAGTCACGAATAGACTAGTTCCGTTTATGGTATTTCAGTAGAAACACATTTAACTAGTACACACCCATTTCACCTCACGATGCTAGGAATCACCCTGGACAACGTCCAAGAAAAACTTTGAGACGGGGAGGTCACAACCTCGAATAGCATGGGATCAAATTTCTATACGCGCGCTCTAAGGGGTGCCCCCCTCTCGGTCCCAACCGGAAACACCCATGCCCCCTGAACAGATGACGGGCTTTAATCCAGGGCCATGGAACCCTCATCCCGGCCTCTCTATTTGGTGTGTACCAGGAAAACGATTTGCAACTTACTAAGCCATATTCCTTTCGGAAAACATGTGACAATACGGGAAGGAATGAATGGAAATGTGATTTGTGTCACGATGACACGGAAGTCAAATGATCTGGCATAAGACTGGCATGTCACAACACTGCCATCTTACCCATTCTCATGCCATCACATGGCCATGCAAATATGTATCCAACAACATAATGCTTTCCGAAACTTACTTTCCACTTATGTGCACGAAATATAACATTCAAAGAAATGTTCATAAACATGCCATGACTATACTAAAATGCAAACATGCAACAAACACTCATCATATCAAGAGTTCAAACATGCTTGCCTGGTTCGGAGTAGTCGGAGTTTAACTGTGTGAAGTTTGCAGCTCCGTCACCTCCTCCGGTATCTACGGTATAAGAAAAATACGTACGTAACGTAAATACCGTGAGTGTACAGAAAAGTGTTCCAAATATTTCTCAAATAAATATGAAAAAAACTAGACAGAAAAATAAAAGTGACAGAAAAGGAATCAATCAAAAATCATTTTCTATATAAAAGTTATAAGACTTTTGGTCCAAGGACCCATCTGTAATGAAACAGAAAGTTTCTAGGGGTTTCTGCGGAAAAAACCAGAAAAATGTTTCGTTTAAAAGAAACGGCTGTGGGGCTGACAGGCGGGCTCCACCTATAAGGTTTGAAATTTCAAACGAGGAAAACAGAGCGCGACGGCGCCCGAGAGGTGCGGTGGTCGCCGGCGGCGATCCACAGCAAGGCAGGGGGATAGGGGGGTACCTTCGTGATCAGTGCACCTTTTCGCGTCTGTGGGTGGTGGTGGTGGTCGCTGGCGAGCACTGTGTCGACGACAGCCCTTGCTCCGGCGGACGGCGGTTCGGGCAGTCGTGGATCTCGCCGGAGGAAGCTGCGGTGTTCAAATTGAAGTGGGGATTAGCCTACTAGTTGCTTGATAGGGTTGCTGACGAGGTTAGGGCGCCGGAGACGGCCTCACCAGAGTGAATCGAGGTGGAGGCCGAGGCGGAACGGGGCGGCCGGAGTTGGGGAAGAAGGGCCCCTCGAGGCTCTTCCAGTGGCTAGGCGGGGTCTAGTGAGGTGGTGGAGTTGTGCGGGGGCGAGAGCGAGCTCGGGGGTGCTATTTATAGCCGTCCCGAGGCGGTTGCCGTGAACGGATAAGTCCGGCGGGTGATTACGACGGCGCTGTGGTGGGACGGTCGGCTTAGGAGCTTGAGCATCGCCTAGGTGGAGCAGTGGTGCCATTTCAGGGTCCAACTCAGCACGGGAGGGAGGGTTACGGCCTACCCTCGACAGAACGGCAGCACGATCCGTCGGCGGAAGAGAACGCGCTCTGCGCGTGCCAAGCCACGGTGACAGTGCTGCATGCGTGCGCTGGCAAGGAGATGGCCACGCGGAGCTACTAGGAGGTTTGGGCGGCGCCGAACGGTGTTATGCCGCAGTTTTGCTCCCTATCGGCCGTTACGGTGGTTCTGCCGCCACAAAGCACGCCGGCGCAGGCGGGCCAGGGCGCCACCGACGCCAGGAAGGCGCCAAGCGCACGTGTGGAGCTCCGGACAAGAGGGAGGGGCTGCGAGCATCGAGCCAAATGCACAGTGGGCATGTGACTGAAGTTCTGTCGGGGAAACGACACTGAAACTCTGAATTTTCTGAATATGAACGAAAACAGTGCATGCCAAGTGTTCGACAGAATGATTCTGGCATGTAGGGATTTTTCCTTGAGCTGATTTTTGGTGGAGTGGTCTCTCATTGCAACTAGAGGTTGCCTGAATTTTGGTGGAATTTTTGGAGAAGTGTAGATATGAATTTCACCAAATTTGGCAAATCTGGTCCAAACTTGCAGAGAGTGAAATTTGAAATTTTTGAAAAGAAGAAGAGTGGATCAAGATGGTTCTGGGTTGTGGGTACAAAGGACTATCCATGGGTGTTGAGTTGAGGTCAAAAATCAAAAGCATTAGGGTACTTGCTTTGCAAATCACCTAGGCTCAAAATAAAAAACAGAATTATTTTGGAAAAAAGGAATAATTGGAATAAAATCCAAAAATGGATTTTATTAGTTTGGACAGAATGTTTGGGTTGTACCAAAGTGGAGGAGGGGTTTTTGGGTGGTTTTACCATAAGAGGCATGGTAAACAAGAATGGATCAAAATCAAATGAAAGCCCAAAAACAAAAGGTTTTCTTTTTAAAAGAAACTAAAACCAAGAAAAGATTTTTGAGAGGGCAAACTTAGAAGAGGGTTTTTAAGAAGGGTTTAAATGACCTTCTTCAAACCAAGCAAGGCTCTAACTGAAAACAAAAACCACAAAAAATTTTGGAGTGTCACAGCACCTACCCCCTTAGGAAAAATCTCGTCCCCGAGATTTCAGCTGGTCCTTAAACAGGTGTGGGTGCTCTGTTCGGAGAAAATCCTCGCTCTCCCAAGGTGCTTCATTCTCGGTGTGATTGCTCCACTAAACTCTGAAAAACTTGATGGTTTTCTGTCAGGTCCTCCTCTCAGACTCTTCTAATATTTTTATTGGATTCTCCCGGTAGGTGAGGTCTGGTTGCACGTCAATATTCTCATGTGATACTTGCTTCTCTGGGTTGCTCACGTATTTTCTCAACTACGAGATGTGAAACACGTTGTTGATACCGGATAAATCTCCGGGTAGGTCTAGCTGGTAAGCTACCGTGCCTCTTCGGGCCACTATATGAAATGGTCCAATGAATCTTGGTGCTAGCTTTCCCTTAATCCTGAATCGCTGCAGACCCTTCATAGGAGAAACTCTTAGGTATACCAATTCTCCGGGTTCAAAACTGATTTCCTGATGCTTTCGATCGTAATAACTCTTCTGCCGACTTTGAGCTGTTTCGAGTCGATCTCTAATTGTTTTAACTTTCTCCTCGGCCTCCTTGAGCATATCTTGGCCAAAGATATGGCTGTCTCCGGTCTCTGACCAATTCAGCGGGGTACGACATCTTCTCCCATATAGAGCTTCAAAGGGTGCCATTTGCAAGCTGGCTTGATAGCTGTTGTTGTATGTGAACTCTGCATATGGCAAACTTTCTTCCCAACTGGTTCCGTAGGTGAGGACACAGGCTCTCAGCATGTCTTCTAGGATTTGGTTTACGCGTTCAGTCTGCCCATCAGTTTGGGGATGGTATGCGGTACTGAATGCTAGTTGGGTTCCCAGTGCCTGTTGTAGGTGATCCCAAAATCTAGAGACGAACTGTGTGCCTCTATCGGAGATGATAGTCTTTAGGACTCCATGTAGGTAGACGATACGGGCAAGATAAAGTCTGGCCAGTCTCTGAGTTGTGTAAGTTGTCTTCACCGGAATAAAATGTGCCACTTTGGTTAATCTGTCGGTTATGACCCATATGGCATCGTTCCCGTGTCGTGACCGTGGCAGTCCAACAATAAAATCCATTCCGATCTTGTCCCACTTCCACTCAGGTATCTTGTTTGGCTGTAATAGCCCGGCTGGTTTCTGGTGCTCGGCCTTGATACGTTGACAAGAGTCACAACATGCAATGAACGTGGCTATATCTCTCTTCATATCGTGCCACCAAAATTTTTCCTGAAGGTCTTTGTACATTTTTGTCCCTCCAGGATGGATTGATTACGGAGCTGTATGACTTTTAGCCAAAATCTGCTGTTTGAGTTCCTTGATATTTGGTACACAAAGTCTCTCTCCATACCACAATATTCCTTGCTCATCTACGTTGAATTCTGAGGCTCTCCCCAAACTTACTTTCCTTTTTATGCCCTCAATGCTGGGGTGTCCGTGCTGGGCTTCCTTGATCTTTTCCATCAGGGTAGGCTGTATTTCTAGATTCGAC
This sequence comes from Triticum aestivum, assembly GCF_018294505.1. Lineage (NCBI taxonomy): Eukaryota > Viridiplantae > Streptophyta > Magnoliopsida > Poales > Poaceae > Triticum > Triticum aestivum. The sequence goes on along the minus strand of NC_057795.1, from coordinate 144,800,468 downwards.
ACACTGCCTTCGGTAACCATTATTAAATTGAGTCTCGCAAATTCCTGTTGAAATTCTGGCCTCAACTTTGGTATACCGTCGTCGTCCGTGCTGGTGTTTCGACTAAGTGCATCTGCCAAAACATTTGCTTTTCCGGGATGATAGTGGATTCCAACATCATAATCCTTCACCAACTCTAACCAGCGTCGTTGCCGTAAATTTAGTTCCGGCTGTGTGAAAATATACTTAAGACTCTTATGGTCTGTGTATATCTCACAACGATTTCCAAGTAGGAAGTGTCTCCATTCCTTGAGTGCATGGATGACCGCTGCTAATTCCAAGTCATGAGTGGGATAATTCTCCTCATGCTTGCGAAGTTGTCTGGAGACATACGCAACTACCTTGCCTTCTTGCATCAATACGCATCCGAGGCCTTTCCGGGATGCGTCACAATACACCTCAAAATTCTTGTGTATGTCTGGCACAATTAGTATTGGTGCCGTTGTTAATTTGCTTTTTAGCTCTTGGAAACTTTTCTCACATGCTTCTGTCCATTCGAACTTCTTGCCTTTCTTGAGCAACTGTGTCATTGGCTTTGCTATGGTGGAGAATCCTTTAATAAATCTCCGATAATAGCCTGACATTCCCAAGAAACTCCGTACGTCCGTTACGTTAGCTGGTGGTTTCCAGCCAAGTACGGCCTTGACTTTTTCCGGGTCTACTACAATACCTTCTTGGGTTAGCACGTGGCCTAGGAAACCCACCTGTCTTAGCCAAAATTCACATTTGCTGAATTTGGCGTACAGTTGATGTTTCCTGAGTTCTCCGAGTACAATCCTGAGATGTTCGGCGTGCTCTTCTGGTGTCTTGGAGTATATCAGAATATCATCGATGAATACCACAACAAACTTGTCCATATACTTCATAAATACTTTGTTCATGAGGTGAGCAAAATATGCGGGGGCGTTGGTTAGCCCGAATGGCATCACTGTGAACTCATACAGCCCATATCTGGAGGTGAAGGCGGTCTTGGGAATATCTTCTGTTCGTACTTTTAATTGGTGGTATCCTGATCTCAAGTCAATTTTTGAGAAGACTTTGGCCTGTGCGAGCTGATCAAATAAATCATTTATTCGGGGCATTGGGTATTTGTTCTTGATTGTGACCATGTTGAGAGCTCGATAATCAATGCACAATCTCAGTGTTCCATCCTTTTTCTTGGCAAATAAAATTGGAGAACCCCAAGGTGAGGAACTGGCTCGAATGTATCCTTTCTCCAATAATTCTTTTATTTGCTTCTTTAATTCCACCAATTCAGATGGTGCCATTCTGTATGGTTTCTTGTAAATGGGAGCGGTTCTGGGTGCTAGCTCAATGCTGAATTCTATCTCTCGGTCCGGTGGCATGCCTGGTAGTTCTTATGGAAATACGTCTGGAAATTCACACACTACTGGAACCTTGTTTAGCTCAGAAACGTCCACCTTGTTTAATCTAGGTTGCCGAGGTATTTGTCTCTCTTTGGCTGAAACTTTTATTTTCTTCCCATGATGGTGCGTGAGAATCACGGTCCGATTGAAGCAGTCAATAAAACCTTTGTTGGTGGTTAACCAATCCATCCCTAGGATGACATCCAGTCCTTTGCTTTCCAATACAATAAGGTTGGCATAAAACTTCAATCCTTCAAATTCAATAACCACACCTTGACAGTAACTCTGGGTCACTTGTTTAATTCCAGGGGACTTGATGATCATTGATTTTTCCAAGGGAAGCATCGAAAAATTATTTTGCAAAGCAAAACTTTTCGAAATGAATGAGTGAGAAGCTCCAGAATCAAACAAAACCATGGCAGGTATTGTGTTGACGGGGTACGTACCGAGTACGATATCTGGGGCATTCTGTGCTTCCTCTTGGATCACGTGGTTCAGGTGACCTTTCCGGTGGTTGTTATTGGGGTTGAAATTGTTTCGCTTGGGCGCTGAATTATTGCCACCATTATTGAGCTTCGGGGTTGAGTTCCTTGGCTTGGGGCACTGCTTGGCATAGTGCCCTTCTTCTCCACAAGCGTAACAAGTAACGCCTGGGCGATAGGTGAACTCCTTGTCTCTTGCATGGAAATTCTTGATTGAATGTGAATTTTCTGTCGGGGTTTTGTGTGTTCCACCCTTCTGAAATTCCGTCTTGTTTCTAGGGCTGCGAGAAAAAGTAGTCTGGTCCCTTTTGCATTTGCGGAAATCTTCCAGGTTACGTCGCTCATTTTCCAGAGTGATGGCCTTATCCACCAGTGTTTTAAAATCTGGAAAGGTATGCACAACTAGCTGGCACTTAAGGGCGGGTGCCAGGCCTTCCAAGAATTTTTCCATCTTCTTGCTCTCGGTCATGCGCTCTTCATTGGCGTAGCGAGACAGTAGAGTGAATTGGTTGTTGTATTCTGACACTGTCATGGTCCTTTGCTTGAGGTCATCAAATTCTCTCTTCTTGATTTTCATGACACTCTTAGGAATGTGTGCCCCACGAAAACCTTCTTTGAAATCCTCCCAGGTTATTTCATTTTCGTTGGGGTGCATGTGCAGGAAGTTTTCCCACCATGATGCGGCTGCTCCTGTGAGATAATGTGGTGCATACAATACTTTTTCACGGTCTGAACACTGTGCAATAATTAATTTTCTCTCCATGTCTCGAAGCCAGTCGTCGGCCTCAAGAGGCTTGTCAGTATGAGAAAATGTTGGAGGACGCGTCTTCTGTAACTTGGATAATTTGGATTGCAGTTGATACTAACCACGGTTACTTCCCATATTGATGAATTGGTCCATCATTTCCTGGTGTTGTTGCTGACTCTGTTCATACAAACGACACACTTGTGTAAAAGCTGTTTCACTGTTCTGTTGACTTGTCTGTCCCTGAGTGAAATTGTGGTTTTGCGGTGTGCCAAAATTTTCTTTTGGCTGATTTGGCATTGAGCGCGTCCAAGGACAAGACATCTTTCACTCTGGGGATATAATTTGTGAAACTCGTAAGACAAGAAAGAGAGTCGCAAAAGTCAATAAAATCACACCCAAGAAAATTTTAAAACTCCAGGATACTTTTGAAAAATACACGATTGCGCGCGGAGAAGGATTATTACATATTTTACACGCAAGCATAATTATACATTACATCACTCAGGATATGCGTACATAATCCTGACATGTTATTTAAACTAGTGCACTTCTCCAGATCCTACATGATGCGCAAACAGGCTACTTCTCACAACCTATGTACATATAAACATATTACACAAGACGGTACATCGCATGGCGTCTATGCATACTCAATCGGAGATGGTGAGGATCTCCCTTGGCCTGCCGAGGGTGAGACGCAGTGACGCTGGGGAATCAACTTCCTCCTCGCTAATAGGTTCCAGACGAGGAACACTGTGCTGAGCTGATGGAGCAGGTGCCGTAGGCGGAGTACCCTGAATAAGCGTGGGCAGAATAGGTGGAGTAGCACGTATGGGAGTGGGTGCAAAAAGTGGTGTAGCGCAAATGGGAGTGGGTGCAAAAAGTGGTGCAGCTCGAACGGGAGTGGGTGCAATAGCCTGGTTAAATTCCTCAGTGGTAGGCAGACGACATGCAGTGGCGAGAATGGTAGGTGAATGAGAAGCTGGGGACGAGATAAAAGTTAGCGATGGAGCGGTGTGTAGGAGTTCCCTCCTGTTAGCAGCACAGCCATGAACTGAGTCCATGCGGGCAGCTACGAGGTCGTCCACCATGCTGTCGAAGGCTGCCTCCAGGGCTCGGAGGTACTCGACAATCATCTCAAAGGCCTCGTCTCGCTCTCCTCTGGGGCAAGAGAATGAGTAGTGACAGGTGTAAGGCACATGGCATGGAAGGTAGCGGTAGCGACGAGTCTTCATTGTAGGAAGGACATCCCGAAGACGAGCTATCGCCTCGCGGGCAGCCATCTTCATAGCATGCCTCTCTGTAGGCATGGCTCTCCCCAAGAAACGGAAGCGGCGCATCTCAACACGCCCTCCCCTGAATTGCACCGCGGCCTGGTGCATGGTCAAACTGTCGTTGATCTTGTGCGGATAAAGTGTGAAGACTGGGCGCATGGATGGCCCCATCACGACCTGAACGATGAAGGAGAGGAGTTTGACGAACCCCTCAGGCACGTTGGCGAACATTTGAGACTCGCAGTCGCTGCCGGCCATCTACAAAAGTAGGCAAAAATTCTGAGTGATCAGATCATAAATTTTATGCTGACTGTCAAAAAATGACTACATTTGTAAAAACATGAATAACTCTATCATGCTAATAACTAATTAGCGATCGCACCTAGTGGCTTCCTACAGTCAGCCTGGCTCTGGTTACCAAGTCTGTCACGACCGGTTTTTCAATAAAATAATTATTGAGAAAATCGATCTTTTAATCCCAGTATAGGAAAAGTCATCCTCACTGGTAGACAAATACTTGATGAACCGAGGACCAGTAGCATTAAATATATTACAGAGTTGAGCTGAGGCCGCTCAACAATTTATTACAAACTCGCCAATATCTTACATAAGGGCGGTTATGACACAAGGATGTGGTGGCATGCTACTAGCTCGAGGTAAAAAGTGGTGGATAACTTGACTCCTAACTGGCAGCTCATCGAGCATCGAGGTGAGGCTTGATGAATTTATTTCTGGGGTTGCGGAAGCGGATAATACAATGACCAAACAGGATCGCACGGGACTGACTGGGACTCCTCTAGGCGTCGGACTCGCTATCAAACTCTTCATCCATGAGATCGCCTTCATCAATATCTGGCCAAATCAACAAGCCAGGTGAGTACTTTGAAAGTACTCGCAAGACAGTTCAGACAAAATATATAATCAATGAATGCATGAATGCGTCCTGAATATGAATAATGATGCTCATCTCAACAATAATATTATTGCATGACTTGATAAATAAAAATAAATAACTGAAAACCGATCAGGTGTCTAGAGCGACGCCTCGAAAGGTAAACAAATAAAATTCATGCCGCAGTCGGGCATCTAAGCGACACCACATAAAGGGCTTTAAAAGAAATGCCATAGTCGGACGTCTGAGCGACATCACATAAAGGGCTTTAAAAGAAATGCCACAGTCGGACGTCTGAG
>NC_057795.1:144794998-144795357 GCF_018294505.1 Triticum aestivum | reverse complement strand
CGAAAGGTGAACAAATAAAAATAAGGAAAATGATGCCACAGTCAGGCATCTTAGCGACACCACATAAAGGGCTTTTTTAAAAGAAATGCCACGGTCGGATGTCTGAGCGACATCGCAGAAAGGGCTTTAAAAGAAATGCCACAGTCGGACGTCTGAGCGACATCACATAAAGGGCTTTAAAAGAAATGCCACAGTCGGACGTCTGAGCGACATCACATAAAGGGCTTTAAAAGAAATGCCAAAGTCGGACGTCTGAGCGACATCGCAGAAAGGGCTTTAACAAAAATGCCACAGTCGGACGTCTGAGCGACATCACATAAAGGGCTTTTATTCACAAGTAAATAATACTCATAATAAAT
>NC_057795.1:144755948-144794988 GCF_018294505.1 Triticum aestivum | reverse complement strand
TAAAAATAAATAACTGAAAACCGATCAGGTGTCTAGAGCGACGCCTCGAAAGGTAAACAAATAAAATTCATGCCGCAGTCGGGCATCTAAGCGACACCACATAAAGGGCTTTAAAAGAAATGCCATAGTCGGACGTCTGAGCGACATCACATAAAGGGCTTTAAAAGAAATGCCACAGTCGGACGTCTGAGCGACATCACATAAAGGGCTTTAAAAGAAATGCCACAGTCGGACGTTTGAGCGACATCACATAAAGGGCTTTAGAAGAAATGCCACAGTCGGACGTCTGAGTGAAATCACATAAAGGGCTTTAAAAGAAATGGCACAGTCGGACGTCTGAGCGACATCACATAAAGGGCTTTAATAAAAGTAAATACGATTATGCCTCCGTCGGATGTCTGAGCGACATCACAAACAGGGCTTACAATAAATGTAAATACAAGTATGGCACCGTCGGACGTCTGAGCGACATCACAGACAGGGCTTGTAACAAAAGTAAATAACAAGATTAGTCCATCCACAAGAATAATCTTTTAACCGGATTTATCACACATGTATTCCACCGGAGTTTTGTCACTGAGGCTGATACCTGACAAGATAAGATGAATATAGTACTTGAACAAAGTACAAGATAATTGAAAGAATTTGAGACTCTGCAGAGTTTGGATGAGCTGACCACAGCCAACGGATTTCCATAGTCACGAATAGACTAGTTCCGTTTATGGTATTTCAGTAGAAACACATTTAACTAGTACACACCCATTTCACCTCACGATGCCAGGAATCACCCTGGACAACGTCCAAGAAAAACTTTGAGACAGGGAGGTCACAACATCGAATAGCATGGGATCAAATTTCTATACACGCGCTCTAAGGGGTGCCCCCCTCTCGGTCCCAACCGGAAACACCCATGCCCCCTGACCGGATGACGGGCTTTAATCCAGGGCCATGGAACCCTCATCCCGACCTCTCTATTTGGTGTGTACCAGGAAAACGATTTGCAACTTACTAAGCCATATTCCTTTTGGAAAACATGTGACAGTACGGGAAGGAATGAATGGAAATGTGATTTGTTTCACGATGACACGGAAGTCAAATGATCTGGCATAAGACTGGCATGTCACAACACTGCCATCTTACCCATCCTCATGCCATCACATGGCCATGCAAATATGTATCCAACAACATAATGCTTTCCGAAACTTACTTTCCACTTATGTGCACGAAATATAACATTCAAAGAAATGTTCATAAACATGCCATGACTATACTAAAATGCAAACATGCAACAAACACTCATCATATCAAGAGTTCAAACATGCTTGCCTAATTCGGAGTAGTCGGAGTTTAACTGTGTGAAGTTTGCAGCTCCGTCACCTCCTCCGGTATCTACGGTATAAGAAAAATATGTACGTAACGTAAATACCGTGAGTGTACAGAAAAGTGTTCCAAATATTTTTCAAATAAATATGACAAAAAACTAGACAGACTAATAAAAGTGACATAAAAGGAATCAATCAAAAATCATTTTCTGTTTAAAAGTGACAGAAAGTTTCTAGGGGGTTCTGCGGAAAAAACCAGAAAAAGGTTTCGTTTAAAAGAAACGGCTGTGGGGCTGACAGGAGGGCTCCACCTGTTAGGTTTGAAATTTCAAACGAGGAAAACAGAGCGCGACGGCGCCCGAGAGGTGCGGCGGTCGCCGGCGGCAATCCACGGCGAGGCAGGGGGATCGGGGGGTACCTTCGTGATCAGTGCACCTTTCCGCGTCTGTGGCTGGTGGTGGTGGTCGCCGGCGAGTACTATGTCGACGGCGGCCCTTGCTCCGGCGGACGGCGGTTCGGGTAGTCGTGGATCTCGCCGGAGGGAGCTGCGGTGTTCAAATTAAAGTGGGGGTTAGCCTACTAATTGCTCGATAGGGTTGCTGACGAGGTTAGGGCGCCGGAGACGGCCTCACCGGAGTGAATCGAGGTGGAGGCCGAGGCGGAACTGGGCGGCCGGAGTTGGGGAAGAAGGGCCCCTCGAGGCTCTTCCAGTGGCTAGGCGGGGTCTAGTGAGGTGGTGGAGTTGTGCGGGGGCGAGAGCGAGCTCGGGGGTGCTATTTATAGCCGGCCCGAGGCGGTTGCCGTGAACGGATAAGTCCGGCGGGTGATTACGGCGGCGCTGTGGCGGGACGGTCGGCTTAGGAGCTTGAGCATCGCCTAGGTGGAGCAGTGGTGCCATTTCAGGGTCCAACTCAGCACGGGAGTGAGGGTTACAGCCTGCCCTCGACGGAACGGCAGCACGGCCCGTCGGCAGCAGAGAACGCGCTCTGCGCGTGCCAAGCCATGACGACGGTGCTACATGCGTGCGCTGGCAAGGAGATGGCCACGTGGAGCTACCAGGAGGTTTGGGCGGCGCCGAACGGCGTTATGCCGCAGTTTTGCTCCCTGTCGGCCGCTACGGTGGTTCTGCCGCCGCAAAGCACGCCGGCGTAGGCAGGCCAGGGCACCACCGACGCCAGGAAGGCGCCAAGCATGCGTGTGGAGCTCAGGACAAGAGGGAGGGGCTGCGAGCATCGAGGCAAATGCACAGTGGGCATGTGACTGAAGTTCTCTCGGGGAAACGACACTGAAACTCTGAATTTTCTGAATATGAACAAAAACAGTGCATGCCATGTGTTCGACAAAATGATTCTGGCATGTAGGGATTTTTCCTTGAGCTGATTTTTGGTGGAGTGGTCTCTCATTGCAACTAGAGGTTGCCTGAATTTTGGTGGAATTTTTGGAGAAGTGTAGATATGAATTTCACCAAATTTGGCAAATCTGGTCCAAACTTGCAGAGAGTGAAATTTGAAATTTTTGATAAGAAGAAGAGTGGATCAAGATGGTTCTCGGTTGTGGGTACAAAGGACTATCCAGGGGTGTTGAGTTGAGGTCAAAAATCAAAAGCATTAGGGTACTTGCTTTGCAAATCACCTAGGCTCAAAAGAAAAAACAGAATTGTTTTGGAAAAAGGAATAATTGGAATAAAATCCAAAAATGGATTTTATTAGTTTGGACAGAATGTTTGGGTTGTACCAAAGTGGGAGGAGGGGTTTTTGGGTGGTTTTACCATAAGAGGCATGGTAAACAAGAATGGATCAAAATCAAATGAAAGCCCCAAAACAAAAGGTTTTCTTTTTAAAAGAAACTAAAACCATGAAAAGATTTTTGAGAGGGCAAACTTAGAAGAGGGTTTTTAAGAAGGGTTTAAATGACCTTCTACAAACCAAGCAAGGCTCTAACTGAAAACAAAAACCACAAAAAAATTTGGAGTGTCACAGTAAGTATTACGGTGGGTGAACAAATTACCGTCGAGCAATTGATAGAAAAGCGAATAATTATGAGATTATCTAGGCATGATCATGTATATAGGCATCACATACGTGACAAGTAGACCGACTCCTACCTGCATCTACTACTATTACTCCACACATCAACCGCTATCCAGCATGCATCTAGAGTATTAAGTTCATAAAGAACAGAGCAATGTATTAAGAAAGATGACATGATGTAGAGGGATAAACTCATGCAATATGATATAAACCCCATCTTTTTATCCTTGATGGAAACAATACAATACGTGCCTTGCTGCCCCTGCTGTCACTGGGAAAGGACACCGCAAGATTGAACCCAAAGCTAAGCACTTCTCCCATTGCAAGAAAGATCAATCAAGTAGGCCAAACCAAACTGATAATTCAAAGAGACTTGCAAAGATAACTTAATCACACATAAAAGAATTCAGAGGAGATTCAAATATTTCTCATAGATAAACTTGATCATAAACCCACAATTCATTGGATCTTGACAAACACACAGCAAAAAGAGTTACATTGAATAGATCTCCAAGAAGATCGAGGAGAACTTCGTATTAAGATTCAAAGAGAGAGAAGAAGCCATCTAGCTAATAACTATGGACCCGAAGGTCTGTGGTAAAATACTCACAACTCATCGAAAGGGCCTTGGAGATGATGTAGAGGCCCTCCGTGGTCGATTCCCCCTCCGGTGGGGCACCAGCGAAGGCTCCAAGATGGCATCTCGCAGATACAGAAGGTTGCGGCGGTGGAATTAGGTTTTCGTGGTCTGTTATGATGTTCTCGGGGTATGTTGGTATATATAGGAGGAAGAAGTAGGTCGGTGGACTCGCGAGGGGCCCACGAGGGTGGGGGGCACGCCCACCTGTAGGGGGAGCGCCGGGCACCCTCGTGGCCGCCTCCTCGGTTGCTTGACGTCCACTCCAAGTCCCCTGGATCACGTTTGTTCCAAGAAGATCGCTCCCGAAGGTATCATTCTGTTTGGACTCCGTTTGATATTCCTTTTCTTCGAAACACTGAAATAGGCAAAAAAACAGCAATTCGGGCTGGGCCTCCAGTTAGTAGGTTAGTCCCAAAAATGATATAGAAGTGTAAAGTAAAGCCCATAAACATCCAAAACGGTTGACATAATAGCATGGAACAATAAAAAATTATAGATACGTTGGAGAAGTATCAAGCATCCCCAAGCTTAATTCCTGCTCGTCCTCGAGTAGGTAAATGATAAAAACAGAATTTTTGATGTGGAATGCTACCTAGCATAATTCTCAATGTAATTTTCTTTATTGTGGCATGAATGTTCATATCCAAATGATTCAAGATAAAAGCTTATAAAACATAAAAATAGTAATACTTGAAGCATACTAGCAAGTAATCATGTCTTATCAAAATAGCATAGCCAAAGAAAGCTTATCCCTGCAAAATCATATAGTTAGGCCATGCTTCATTTTCATTACACAAAATACTCCCATCATGCACAACCCCGGTTTCAGCCAAGCAATTGGTTCATACTTTTTAACGCGCTTCAGCTTTTTCAACTCTTACGCAATACATGAGCGCAAGCCATGGACATAGCACTATATGTGGTATATGGTGGTGGTTGTGAAGACAAAAAGGGAGAAGATAGTATCACATCAACTAGGCGTATCAACGGGCTATGGAGATGCCCATTAATAGATATCAATGTGAGTGAGTAGGGATTGCCATGCGACGGATGCACTAGAGCTATAAATGTATGAAAGCTCAACAAAAGAAACTAAGTGGGTGTGCATCCAACTTGCTTGCTCATGAAGACCTAGGGCATTTTGAGGAAGCCCATCATTGGAATATACAAGCCAAGTTCTATAATGAAGCATTCCCACTAGTATATGAAAGTGACAACATAGGAGACTCTCTATCATGAAGATCATGGTGCTATTTTGAAGCACAAGTGTGGAAAAGAGATAGTAGCATTGTCCCTTCTCTCTTTTCTATCATTTTTTTATTTGGTGGGCTTCTTTGGCCTCTTTTTTATTTGGTGGGCTCTTTGGCTCTTTTTTTATAAAGTCCGTAGTCTCATCCCGACTTTTGGGGGAATCATAGTTTTCATCATCCTTTCCTCACTTGGGACAATGCTCTAATAATGAAGAGCATCACACTTTCATTGATTTACAACTCAAGAATTACAACTCAATACTTAGAACAAAAATATGACTCTATATGAATGCCTCCGGAGGTGTACCGGGATATGCAATGAATCAAGAGTGACATTTATGAAAATTTATGAAGGTGGCCTTGCCACAAATATGATGTCAACTACATGATCATGCAAAGAGCAATATGACAATGATGGAGCATGTCATAATAAACGGAACCGTGGAAAGTTGCATGGCAATATATCTCGGAATGGCTATGGAAATGCCATAATAGGTAGGTATGGTGAGTGTGCGTATATACATGGACCCACATTAGTCATAAAGAACTCATATACTTATTGCAAAAGTCTACTTGCCCTCGAAGCAAAGTACTACTAATCATGCTCCTAGGGGAGAGGTTGGTAGGAGTTAACCATCGCGTGCCCGCGACCTCCAGTCATAAGGAAGACAATTAAAGAGCACCCCATGCAACAAATTTGTCACACAACTATTAGCATACGTGCATGCTACGGGACTTGCCAACTTCAACACAAGTATTTCTCAATTTCATAATTACCCAACTATCATGACTCTAACATTACCACCTTTATATCTCAAAACAATTCAAGCATCAAATTGATCATAATGTTTAATGCACTTTTTATGATAGTTTTTATTATACCCAACTTGAATGCTTATCATTCTAGGACCAAATTTATAACCGTAGCAAATACCAAGATGTTCTAAAAGACTCTCAAAATAATATAAGTGAAGCATGAGAGATTAACAATTTCTTCAAAATAAAGCCACCGCCGTGCGCTAGAAAATATAAGTGAAGCACATAGAGCAAAACTATCTAGCTCAAAAGATATAAGTGAAGCACATAGAGTGTTCTAATAAATTCTAATCAAGTGGGATTCTCCCAAAAGGTGTGTACAGCAAGGATTATTTTGGTAATCTAAAAATCAAAGACTAATATCATACAAGACGCTCCAAGCAAAACACATAGTGGATAAAAATATAGCTCCAATTAAAGTTACCGATAGACGAAGACGAAAGAGGGGATGCCTTCCGAGGCATTCACAAGATTAGGCTTTTGGTTATCCTTGAATATCTTGGGGTGCCATGGGCATCCCCAAGCTTAGGCTCTTGCCACTCGTTATTCCATAATCCATCAAATATTTACCCAAAACTTGAAAACTTCACAACACAAAACTCAACAGGAAATCTCATAAGCTCCGTTAGTGTAAGAAAGAAAAACCACCACATAAGGTACTGTAATGAACTCATTCTTTATTTATATTGGTGTTAAAACTACTGTATTCCAACTTCTCTATGGTTCATACCCTACATACTAGACATAGATGCATCGAAATAAGCAAACAACACACGAAAAATAGAATCTGTCAAAAACAAAACAATCTAGCAATCTGTAACTCTCGAATACTTCTGGAACTCTAAAAATCCTACAAAAATAGTAAGTCCTGAGAAATTTTTCTATTGATCTACAGAAAAAGAATAAACACAAAATCACGTTTCTATGAATTACTAAAATTAATTTCGTGCGTGCAAAGTTTCTGTTTTTTAGCAGAATCAAATTAACTATCACCATAGGTTATCCTATAGGTTCTACTTGGCACAAACACTAATTTAAACATGGAAACATATCTAAACAGAAGGTAGATGAAAAAGTTATTACTAAACAGAAGCAAAAAGCAAGGAACAAAAATAAAATTGCGTTGCCTCCCAACAAGCTCTTTTCTTTAAAGCCTTTTAGCTAGGCATTGATAATTTTCATGATGCTCGCATCAAAGACAAGCATTAAAGCACAAAGAGAGCATCATAGAGCGTGTGATAAACACATCTAAGTTTAACATACTTCCTATGCATAGGCATTTTATAAGCAAACAAATTATCATAGCAAGCAAAAACTAGCATATGCAAGGAAGCGGAAAGAAACAATAGCAGTCTCAACATAACGAGAGGAAGTTTATTATCATGAAAATTTCTACAACCATATTTTCCTCTCTCATAATAATTACATGTGGGATCATAAGCAAATTCAACAAAATAGCGATCACATAAAATATTTTCAACATGATCCACATGCATGCAAAGTTGACACTCTTCCAAAATAGTGGGATTAACATTAACTAAAGTCATGACCTCTACAAACCCACTTTTATCAAACATTTCATAAGATTGAACATTATCCAAATATGTGTGATCTAAAGTTGACACTCTTCCAAACCCACTTTCAATAATATTGCAAACACTATTATCAATCTCATATTCATCATGGGGCTTAAATAAATTTTCAAGATCAAAAGAAGAATCACCCCAATCCTGATCATTGCAACAAATAGTGGTCATAGCAAAACTAGCATCCCCAAGCTTAGGGTTTTGCATATCTTTAGCACAATTGACATTAATAGAATTTATAATAAAATCATTGCAATAATGCTTTTTATCCAAGGAGCTATCGTAAATCTCTTCATAAATTTCTTCATCACAATTTTTAGATTCACGAATTTCAAGCAAAACATCATAAAGATAATCTAGTGCACACAACTCACTAGCAATTGGTTCAACATAATTGGATCTCTTAAAAAGATTAGTAAGTGGATGAGGATGCATAACCTCCTAGCAAGCAAAGATGCAAGCAAAAGGAAGGCACATGGAGACAGAAGATCGAATGGAAGAGGGGCGAAGAAAAGGCAACAGTGAAGTGGGGGAGAGGAAAACAAGAGGCAAATGGCAAATAATGTAATGCGAGGGAGATGAGTTTGTGATGGGTACTTGGTATGTATTGACTTGAGCGAAGACCTCCCCGACAACGCCACCAGAAATCCTTCTTGCTACGTCTTGAGCTTGCGTTGGTTTTCCTCGAAGAGGAAAGGGTGATGCAGCAAAGTAGCGTAAGTATTTCCCTCAGTTTTTGAGAACCAAGGTATCAATCCAGTAGGAGGCTCCTCAAAAGTCCCACGCACCTACACAAACAAACAAGAACTCGCAACCAACGCAATAAAGGGGTTGTCAATCCCTTCACGACCACTTGCGAAAGTGAGATCTGATAGAGATAATATGATAAGATAAATATTTTTGGTATTTTTATGATATAGATTGGAAAAGTAAAGATGCAAATAAAAGAAGATTGAAAGCTTATATGATAGAAGATAGACCCGGGGGGCCATAGGTTTCACTAGTGGCTTCTCTCAAGATAGCATAAGTATTACGGTGGGTGAACAAATTACTGTCGAGCAATTGATAGAAAAGCGAATAATTATGAGATTATCTAGGCATGATTATGTATATAGGCATCACGGTCGTGACAAGTAGACCGACTCCTGCCTGCATCTACTACTATTACTCCACACATCGACTGCTATCGAGCATGCATCTAGAGTATTAAGTTCATAAAGAACAAAGTAACGCATTAAGAAAGATGGCATGATGTAGAGGGATAAACTCATGCAATATGATATAAACCCCATCTTTTTATCCCCGATGGCAACAATACAATACGTGCCTTGCTGCCCCTGCTGTCACTGGGAAAGGACACCGCAAGATTGAACCCAATGCTAAGCACTTCTCCCATTGCAAGAAATATCAATCTAGTAGGCCAAACCAAACTGATAATTCGAAGAGACTTGCAAATATAACTTAATCACACATAAAAGAATTCAGAGGAGATTCAAATATTTCTCATAGATAAACTTGATCATAAATCCACAATTCATCGGATCTCGACAAACACACCGCAAAAAGAGTTATATTGAATAGATCTCCGAGAATATCGAGGAGAACTTCGTATTGAGATTCAAAGAGAGAGAAGAAGCCATCTAGCTAATAACTATGGACCCGAAGGTCTATGGTAAACTACTCACAACTCATAGGAATGGCCTTGGAGATGATGTAGAGGCCCTCCATGGTCGATTCCCCCTCCGGTGGAGCACCGGCGAAGGCTCCAAGATGGGATCTCGCGGATACAGAAGGTTGTGGCGGTGGAATTAGGTTTTCGTGGTCTGTTATGATGTTCTCGGGGTACATGGGTATATATAGGAGGAAGAAGTAGGTCGGTGGACGCCCGAGAGGCCCAAGAGGGTGGGGGCGCGCCCACCTGTAGGGGGCGTGCCGGGCACCCTCGTGGCCGCCTCCTCTGTTGCTTGACGTCCACTCCAAGTCCCCTGGATCATGTTTGTTCCAAAAAGATCGCTCCTGAAGGTATCATTCCGTTTGGACTCCGTTTGATATTTCTTTTCTTCGAAACACTGAAATAGGCAAAAAAAACAGCAATTCGGGCTAGGCCTCCAGTTAGTAGGTTAGTCCCAAAAATGATATAGAAGTGTAAAGTAAAGCCCATAAACATCCAAAACGGTTAATATAATAGCATGGAACAATCAAAAATTATAGATACGTTGGAGACGTATCAAGCATCCCCAAGCTTAATTCCTGCTCATCCTCGAGTAGGTAAATGATAAAAACAGAATTTTTGATGTGGAATGCTACCTAGCATAATTCTCAATGTAATTTTCTTTATTGTGGCATGAATGTTTAGATCCAAATGATTCAAGATAAAAGCTTATAAAACATAAAAATAGTAATACTTGAAGCATACTAGTAAGTAATCATGTCTTATCAAAAGAGCATAGCCAAAGAAAGCTTATCCCTGCAAAATCATATAGTTAGGCCATGCTTCATTTTCATTACACAAAATACTCCCATCATGCACAACCCCGGTTTCAGCCAAGCAATTGGTTCATACTTTTTAACGCGCTTCAGCTTTTTCAACTCTTATGCAATACATGAGCGCAAGCCATGGACATAGCACTATATGTGGTATATGGTGGTGGTTGTGAATACAAAAAGGGAGAAGATAGTCTCACATCAACTAGGCGTATCAATGGGCTATGGAGATGCCCATTAATAGATATCAATGTGAGTGAGTAGGGATTGCCATGCGACGGATGCACTAGAGCTATAAATGTATGAAAGCTCAACAAAATAAACTAAGTGGGTGTGCATCCAACTTGCTTGCTCATGAAGACCTAGGGCATTTTGAGGAAGCCCATCATTGGAATATACAAGCCAAGTTCTATAATGAAAAATTCCCACTAGTATATGAAAGTGACAACATAGGAGACTCTCTATCATGAAGATCATGGTGCTATTTTGTAGCACAAGTGTGGAAAAGAGATAGTAGCATTGTCCCTTCTCTCTTTTCTCTCATTTTTTTATTTGGTGGGCTTCTTTGGCCTCTTTTTTATTTGGTGGGATCTTTGGCCTCTTTTTTTATAAAGTCCGAAGTATCATCCCGACTTGTGGGGGAACCATAGTTTTCATCATCCTTTCCTCACTTGGGACAATGCTCTAATAATGAAGATCATCACACTTTTATTGATTTACAACTCAAGAGTTACAAATCAATACTTAGAACAAAAATATGACTCTATATGAATGCCTCCGGTGGTGTACCGGGATATGCAATGAATCAAGAGTGACATTTATGAAAATTTATGAAGGTGGCTTTGCCACAAATACGATGTCAACTACATGATCATGCAAAGAGCAATATGACAATGATGGAGCGTGTCATAATAAACGGAACGGTGGAAAGTTACATGGCAATATATCTCGGAATGGCTATGGAAATGCCATAATAGGTAGGTATGGTGGCTGTTTTGAGGAAGGTAAATAATGGGTGCATGATACCGGCAAAAGTTGCGCGGCACAAGAGAGGCTAGCAAAGTGGAAGGGTGAGTGTGCGTATATCCATGGACTCACATTAGTCATAAAGAACTCATATACTTATTGCAAAATTCTACTTGCCCTCGAAGCAAAGTACTACTAATCATGCTCCTAGGGGAGAGGTTGGTAGGAGTTAACCATCGCGTGCCCGCGATCTCCACTCATAAGGAAGATAATTAAAGAGCACCCCATGCAACAAATTTGTCACACAACTTTTACCATACGTGCATGCTACGGGACTTGCCAACTTCAACACAAGTATTTCTCAATTTCATAATTACCCAACTAGCATGACTCTAACATTACCACCTTTATATCTCAAAACAATTATCAAGCATCAAATTGATCATAATGTTTAATGCACTTTCTATGATAGTTTTTATTATACCCAACTTGAATGCTTATCATTCTAGGACCAAATTTATAACCATATCAAATACTATGATGTTCTAAAAGACTCTCAAAATAATATAAGTGAAGCATGAGATATTAAAAATTTCTTCAAAATAAAGCCACCGCCGTGCTCTAGAAAATATAAGTGAAGCACACAGAGCAAAACTATCTAGCTCAAAAGATATAAGTGAAGCACATAGAGTGTTCTAATAAATTCTAATAAACTGGAATTCTCCCAAAAGGTTTGTACAGCAAGGATTATTGTGGTAATCTAAAAATCAAAGACTAATATCATACAAGATGCTCCAAACAAAACACATAGTGGATAAAAATATAGCTCCAAGTAAAGTTACCGATAGACGAAGACGAAAGAGGGGATGCCTTCCGGGGCATCCACAAGATTAGGCTTTTGGTTATCCTTGAATATCTTGGTGTGCCATGGGCATCCCCAAGCTTAGGCTCTTGCCACTCGTTATTCCATAATCCATCAAATCTTTATCGAAAACTTGAAAACTTCACAACACAAAACTCAACAGGAAATCTCATAAGCTCCGTTAGTGTAAGAAAGAAAAACCACCACATAAGGTACTGTAATGAACTCATTCTTTATTTATATTGGTGTTAAAACTACTATATTCCAACTTCTCTATGGTTCATACCCTACATACTAGACATAGATGCATCGAAATAAGCAAACAACACACGAAAAACAGAATCTGTCAAAAACAAAACAGTCTAGCAATCTGTAACTCTCGAATTCTTCTGGAACTCTAAAAACTCCTACAAAAATAGGAAGTCCTGGAAAATTTTGTCGATCCTAAGAATGCTAACAAGGTATGCAAGCTCTAGCGCTCCATCTATGGGTTGGTGCAAGCATCTCGGAGTTGGAACATTCGCTTTGATGAAATGATCAAAGCATTTGGGTTTATGCAGACTTATGGAGAAGCCTGTGTTTACAAGAAAGTGAGTGGGAGCTCTGTAGCATTTCTCATATTATATGTGGATGACATACTATTGATGGGAAATGATATAGAACTTTTGGAAAGCATAAAGGCCTACTTGAACAAGTGTTTTTCAATGAAGGACCTTGGAGAAGCTGCTTACATATTAGGCATCAAGATCTATAGAGATAGATCGAGACGCCTCATAGGTATTTCATAAAGCACATACCTTGATAAGATATTGAAGAAGTTCAATATGGATCAGTCCAAGAAGGGGTTCTTGCCTATATGCAAGGTGTGAAATTGATGAGTGTCATCCCCTATGCCTCAGCCATAGGGTCTATTATGTATGCCATGCTGTGTATCAGACCAGATGTAAACCTTGCCGTAAGTTTGGTAGGGAGGTACCAAAGTAATCCCGACATGGAACACTGGACAACGTCAAGAATATCCTGAAGTACCTGAAAAGGACTAAGAATATGTTTCTCATTTATGGAGGTGACGAAGAGCTCGTCGTAAAGGGTTACGTCGATGCTAGCTTCGACATAGATCTGGATGACTCCAAGTCACAAACCGGATACATGTATATTTTGAATGGTGGGGCGGTCAGCTGGTGCAGTTGCAAGCAAAGCGTTGGGGTGGGATCTACATGTGAAGTGGAGTACATGGCAGCCTTGAAGGCAGCACATGAAGCAATATGGATGAAGGAGTTCATTACCGACCTAGGATTTATTCCCAATGCGTCGGGCCCGATGACTCTCTTCTATGACAACACTGGTGCCATTGCCCTTGCCAAGGAGCCCAGGTTTCACAAGAAGACTAGGCATATCAAGCATCGCTTCAACTCCATTCGTGAAAATGTTCAAGATGGAAACATAGATATTTGTAAAGTGCATACAGATCTGAATGTCGCAGATCCGTTGACTAAACCTCTTCGACAAGCAAAACATGATCAACACCAGAACTGTATGGGTGTTCGATTCATCACGATGTAACTAGATTATTGACTCTAGTGCAAGTGGGAGACTGTTGGAAATATGCCCTAGATGCAATAATAAAATGGTTATTATTAAATTTCCTTGTTCATGATAGTTGTCTACTGTTCATGCTATAATTGTATTAACCAGAAACCATAATACATGTGTGAATACATAGACCACAACATGTCCCTAGTGAGCCTCTAGTTGACTAGCTCGTTGATAAATAGATGGTCATGGTTTCCTGACCATGGGCATTGGATGTTATTGATAACGGGATCACATCATTAGGAGAATGATGTGATGGACAAGACCCAATCCTAAGCATAGCATAAGATCGTGTTGTTTGTTTGCTAAAAGCTTTTCTAATGTCAAGTATCATTTCCTTAGACCATGAGATTGTGCAACTCCCGGATACCGTAGGAATGCTTTGGGTGTACCAAACGTCACAACGTAACTGGGTGGCTATAAAGGTACACTATAGGCATCTCCGAAAGTGTCTGTTGGGTTGGCACGAATCGAGACTGGGATTTGTCACTCCGTATGACGGAGAGGTATCTCTGGGCCCACTTGGTAATGCATCATCATAATGAGCTCAATGTGACTAAGTAGCCAGTCACAAGATCAAGCATTATGGAATGAGTAAAGTGACTTGCCGGTAACGAGATTGAACTAGGTATTGGGATACCGATGATCGAATCTCGGGCAAGTAACGTACAGATTGACAAAGGGAATTGTATATGGGATTGATTGGATCCCCGACATCGTGGTTCATTCGATGATATCATCATGGAACATGTGGGAGCCAACATGGGTATCCAGATCCCGCTGTTGCACTACAAAAAAATACAATTCCGTGATGATACGTGTTTGTCACAGTAGGTCGCATTTTTTGTCATGCATGTACATCCATGACAAATTTATGGCAGGATCAAGATAGTCATACCTGTGCTGTCATAGAAGTGTTCCCTGACATTACCAAAATTATCATCACGGAAGTGTCCACTTCCATGACGATAAAGCACGCGTCATAGAAGTGCTTTCGTCAAGGGTGACCAACACGTGGCATCCACCATAACGGAACGCCGTTGAGCTATCGGGTCGGGTTTTGGATCTGATAACCCGTTAATAGCCCCGACCAATGGGGATTTTCCACATGTAAAATCATCATTGGCTGGAGGAGACACATGTCAGGTCCGCGCTGGCACGGGTGTCACTCATCCAATGGGTGATATGCGCCTATGATATGTTGACACGTGGACCGGCCCATCAAGTTTAAATGGGCCAGCCCAACTAAAGGCCCACAAGATTTTGCGGACCATAATGGGCCGGCCCAGCTAAAGGCCCATGAGATTTTGCGGACCATAATGGGCTGGTGCAGCTAAAGGCCCACAAGATTTTGCGGGCCATAATGGGCCGGCCCAGGTAAAGGCCCACAAGATTTTTGTGTGCCATAATGGGACGGCCTAGGTAAAGGCCCACAAGATTCTTGCGGATCATAATGGGCTGGCCCGGCTAAAGTCCCACGAGATTTCGCCGACATTAATGGGCCGGCCCAGCTGTAGGCCAACAAGATTTTGAGGACCCTAGTAGGCCGGCCCATTAACTGGCTGCCATGTTTTGGGCCAAATGCCGGCCCATATTTGATCAGGTCCATTAATGCCCTGCCACATTCTGGGCCTAATAGTGGCCCATATGAGATCCGGCCCGTTAAAAGCCTACCATGTTCTGGGCCAAATTACGGCTCAGAGCAGGTCCGGCCCTTTAAGAGGCTTTGAGCTCAATTATGGCCCATATCAGATTCGGCCCGTCAACTGGACACTATGCTTTTGGGCCCACTTGCTACAGGCCCACTTAGTAATTCGGCCTGATATTAGTTTTGGCCTGTTAAGGGCCCGTTTAACTTTTCGGCCATATATTAATTTCGGCCTGTTAAAAGCCCGTCATATAGTTGGGCCTAACTACGGCCGGGTTTGCATCGGGCCTGCTCGCAGCCGATATCTGATTGGGCCAAACAAGGACCGAGACAATTTTGGCCTGTTAAAGCCCATGATTTGATTCACACAATCATGGGCCAGGGTTCATTTCGGGCTGCTGCCGGCCCGTTAGCTGTTCGGCATGTTTCAAGCCCAACCTACATCGTGATTGCATGACGGCCCGATTATGTACCATAATTTTACGGTTTGGCCGGTTTACTGCGAAGACAGGATATATATACATTAAAATAACTGTAGCATTGTGAATAAGAAAAAATCTAGACTATACAATAAAGAAATTACAGCATATTACATCCACTGGGCATCAAAGTTCGTCACTATGATAATAAAGCACAAGCAAACAACAGATTACATACACAGGGCATCAAAGATTGCCACCAGTGCAAATAAACACACCGACAAAATAATATACAAAACCGACAGCACTTCAATAGAGTTCAAGAAAGGTTAGCCCTGCTGGGGAGCTGCAGCGCAAGCAGCTGAGCAAGATGATGAGACTGCGCTTGTTCAACACTTATATCTTCCTCACTCTGAAAGATAAACAAACAGACAGATGACAGGTTTTGCACATAAAAGTATCAGTGCTGAAAATTCATCACATTTCTTACTGACGAATAAAGTGACATAGTTTAAAATTGCATTAACACAATATGGTATTGTTCAGGTCAAGACATGGCAGGAAATGACATTGTGAAGGAGTTGGCAGCTTCACGACACCACTGGATTACAGATCAAGAACTCATAAGTATCAATGGTTAGTGTGCTGTCAATTTATCCCATTTCAGATTGGCAAATAAAGAGACAGTTTAAATAATACTCCCTCCGTCCGGAATTACTTGTCATCAAAATGGATGTGTCTAGAACTAAAATACATCTAGATACATCCATTTCAATGACAAGTATTTTCGGACGGAGGGAGTAGTAGAATGATATGACATTGTTCATAGTTAAGACATTGCAGAATATGACATTGTGCTTTAGTGGGTAGGTTCACCACACCACTGGATTACGAATGAAGAACAGAAGCATACATGCAGTGCAAAAGAAGATCATTTGGTCTGTATAGTTTAATTTACATGGTATGAAGAAGGAACCTGGTTGTACAACTGAAAACTTAAATTGAGAAAGGACAAACTTTTGTTTATGAATTACATAATAAACTTTAAACATACAATTTGATGCAAACACCAAAAATAAACAGCTGTTGCAGTCATGCCTAACCAAATATATACAACAAAGTTTGAAGGCTTGAGATGGACAAACTTACATTATTGGTGAAGACACGCTCTATAAAGGCCTTGTCCATGCTGATGGGGGGCGCAATTCAAGAAGTTTACCACATAATCTTCTTCATAAGCATTGCCTTTATTCTACATTTTGTTAAGAGTAAATATAGATGTGATAATATACGAAAAAATGGAGAATATTTAAGGTAAGATGAAGAGTGATGCTACATAACCAAGTAGCTATAAATGTAAGTGCAGCGATACAGGCAAAAGGTACAGCCAAGAGCAATGTACAGCTAAACTTCTTCAGTACCAACCTTATGGTAAGAGTAAATATAGATCTGATGTGTGGAAAATAGAGGGCAAAGGAAAATAAGTTGCAGAGTGATGGTACATGAACAACTACCTGTCATTATAAGTACACTGATAAAGGACAACATGTCCTTACAAGAACAATGCAGAGCTTAAAAAAACATTGGCATTGGATATATTCTACACTAATGTAACCATTCATACAGATCAGATAATTTGGAGCGAACAATTGATAAGCAAGCTATCATGCATACTGCTGTCACATAATGAACCTGGTATGTATGCAAGTAAAGTGATATAGGACAACAGGTACTAACAAGAGCAAAGCAGCGGGCAGCATATTTGCGATATCCTGTTGTTCTTTTCAAACCAGAATTCTTCTTCGAGCAGATTTCCTGAAAAAAAGATCCGTAAGGCACATGCAGAAAAGTAGAAGTTCAAATTGCCATGTGATTTCATAGACAGTACCTCATCCTGGGAACAAGACCAGTGCATAACAAGGTTTTTCCATTCAATGTCTTCTAAATTTAGCACAGGAGACTTCACCAGAAATTCGTTTATAGACTTGCCATCAAAGTGTGATTTCCTCAGGTAACACCGATACTACTGCAATGCTTCCTTGAAAAGCACAAACAAGCTTTGCTCGTCATGACTATCCAGATTGACCCTCGCCTAGTTACAACAATGTAATGTAAATCATTGATGTGTTCAATCAGCAGAAAACAGGAAAATAATAACCATGAATAATAGCACTTACACGTAAGTTGGATAGGAAGATGTGAAAATGGTATTTGTCTTCACAATAATCTTCCCATGATGGCAATATATGCACGTAGTCCCTAACAACATTGAAAGCATTGTCTTTTAAACTGGGAATAAATGGAATGGGGTTCCAATCTGCAGGAATTGGCCGTCTCTGTAGTTGGGATAGGTCTTCGGCCGGTGGACTTGCTGTACTTTTTGCTGGAGTGGGATTTTTTGTGGTAGAACTGGTGCTATGGCAAATGAAATCGGTATACCTTTTGCTGGAGTGCAGGTCCTGTGTGGTGGGGCTAGTGGTGTGGCCAGTGAAGTATGGGTACAGTCTGCTGGAGTCGGTCCTACGTTTTGTGTCACTGGTTGTACAGCCAATATAAGTGGGGTGCTGTCTGATTTCTCCGGCACCACCACGTTTTTCAAGGACTTTGCTGGTGCTCCTTCAGGTTCGGCAGTCACCCTCTTCCTTTTTGATGTCTGATGCACAAGATCAACATTTGAGTGCAAAAACATGGTATGATGACAGATGGAATATGTATTGATAATGGATGGGCATGGCATCTCGACATATATGATGAGTAAACTAAGCAGATGGCGGTGCAACAAAGTAGAAGAAATGCAAGAGAACATATACAAGTTACCCGCATTCAATAAAACATTGCCAAATTAGAACAGGCACCTTGATGGGTGAACAGGACATGCCATCTGCCTTTGACTCCTCGAGGTTAGAATAATCATTAGGATCATATTCTGGACAAGAGTCAATAGGTGGGGAGCGTATGATTTTCATTGCATTCAGAATGGCACTCAATGCCTTGGTGCCAATTTTGTAAGTCATTGCAATGTTTAGCTTCAAGAATGGACTGCTGCTAGTGCGACACGAAGCAGCTACACAGATCATAGTGTAGATATAACGGGAAAACCTTAAGCATCAGAGTAAAATCAGCAAAGTGGAACTTGCTGGAATATATGTGCTAGTATTGCCGGTACGGCTAGAAAGGCTTCGGATACCAACTCTCTTCAAGTGAAGGTGCGGTACTGTTAATATCAGTGTAACTCTCAAAGGCGACACAACTCCCCGCATTTCCTTGCTATTCTTATAGGATTCAAGTGGGCAGGCCACTACAAATCCTATTCCTATGTTTACAAGATCCTACGAATCAAAGAGGCTCAAAGTGTCCATCACAACCGACCGTATAGACCTCTACACTGCAAATGTCCCTGCTCATCTTCAGTACAAGGAACATACTGTACTACTATCATACTCTCTCTGTTCCAAAATATAAGTCTTGGTAGAGATTTCCACTATGGATCACATACAGATGTATCCAGATACATTTTAGAGTGTAGATTCACTCATTTTGCTCCATATGTAGTCCATGGTGGAATCTATACAAAGACTTGTATTTAGGAACGGAGAGAGTACATATTAAAGAAGAACGGAAGAGGAACATGGCAAAGAAGAGCAAGCAAATTTTGGATAATAAAATGTTGGTTGCGCAGTGCCCACACATGATGAACCAGAGCGCATTAAGAATGCAACTCCCAGCTGTCTCTCGACCATTTCAGGCGGTTGAATTGAAAGTGCTAGTTATCGACTAGAGGGGGGTGAATAGGCGATTTTTATGAAGACAAACAATGGAAACAACCTAATTTATATGCAGCGGAAGATAAGATACAACAAGCAAGCCATAATCAAGTATGCAAATAGCATTAATGTTCGAAGATTAATAGCAGCTAGGTAGTAGGATCAGGATGGAAGATAGTATGAAGCCAATCAACAATAGTAGTCAAGCAATGAAGTCAATCAGATAAGACGAGAAGCAATGACTTCACGAAGACAAACTCAAAGTAAAGGAGGGAAGAGATAGAACCAGTTGCTTGTTGAAGACACAGGATTTGTTGGACCAGTTCCAGTTGCTGTGACAACTGTACGTCTAGTTAGGGAGGCTGAGATTCAACTCAGAAGACCGTGTCTTCACCTTATTCCCCTTGAGCTAAGGTCACTTAGTCCTCGCCCAATCACTCTGGTAAGTCTTCAAGGTAGACTTCCAAACCTTCATAGACTCCGTTCACCCGGCAATCCATAATGACTCTTGGATGCTCAGAACGAAACGCCTAACCGACTGGAGGATACACAGTCCTCAAGTGTAATAAGTCTTCAGGTCACACAGACAGAAAGACTTCAGTGATGCCTAACACTCTTTGGCTCTGGGTGTTTGGGCTTTGTCCTCGCAAGGATTTCTCTCTCTCAAATGCTTCAAGGTGGGTTGCTCTCAAACGACAAAAGCCGTATACTAACTCTGAGCAGCCACCAATTTATGGTGTAGGGGGTGGGCTATTTATAGCCACTAGGCAACCCGACCTGATTTGTCCGAATGACCCTGGGTCACTAAGGAACTGACACTTGTTCCAACGGTCAGATTTCAAACACACACGACAACTTTACTTGGGCTACAAGCAAAGCTGACTCATCCAACTCTGGATAAGATTTGCTCTCATTGTCTTCGCTCGAAGACATAGGATTTGGGTTGAGCATCACTTCAGTCACTCTGACTTAGTTCACTTGGACCCCACTTAACAGTACGGTGGTTCCTATGACTCAACAAAGAAGAAAAGGAAACAACGAAACCACACAGTCTTCGTGCTCCATAGTCTTCACGCAATGTCTTCTCATGTCATAGTCTTCAATATGAATATCTTCTCATACCACCATTGTCGTCAATGTCTTCATACATTTTTAGGGGTCATCTCCGGTAGGTAAACCGAATCAATGAGGGACACTACCTGTGTTATCCTGCAATTCTCACAAACGCATTAGTCCCTCAACCAACTTTGTCGTCAATACTCCAAAACCAACTAGGGGTGGCACTAGATGCACTTACAATCTACCCCTTTTTGGTGATTGATGACAAACTGGTTGAAGTTTTCAACGGGGATAAAGTATGTGAAATTGTAAAGGATAGGAATTTGTCTTCATAAGTAGCAAGGGCTCCCCCTGAAGATGTGCATATAAATAATTTTGCTTTTGGAATGCAAATGCACATGGCAAGTTGTACTTGTGGAGGTCCACCTCAACTTATGAAGATAATTCATCATGCATGAAATGATATAGCATATAGGATGACATGCATAATGAAAAATGGACGTCTGCAGGATGATCTAAGTGCGGAAGTTATCATCGCACATGGAAGTGCAAATAAGTAGCAGACGACCATCAAGTTTAAGTGTTACAACTCAGAGAACCAAATGTTTCAAAACGCAAGAGTTGTAAGCATGAGGAAAAATATAACGCAACCGCCCATATGAACCCGCTTGAAGACTATCAACTCATACGCTTCTCCCCCTTTTGTTAGTAATGACCAAAAAGGTTTGAGGACATAGAGCATCTACTCGTCTTCTTGATGAGTAGGTGAAGCAGCAGGGTTGTTGTCGTTGGGTCGCGGTGCAGATGAACTTGGTGCAATGTCGATGCGCGCAGTAGTAGTAGGAGGTGGTGAAGTAGCATCATATTCATCATTGATCACTCTGGCATTTACCGTTGCCGCGGAGGAAGAATATTTAGAGTCTTCAAGAGATGGAGTTCTTTGTAAGACAACATTCCATGGAGGAGTGGAGTCAAACTGAAATCTTTCATTGAAGCCATCATCTTGAAGATCTGCTTCAGCACTAAGCAGGGTCAAACTCTTCCATGATCGCCGGCAGTTTTCGTGAGCAACAAAGGCATTCTTGGTGGCAAGGTTGCGAATGCGATTGACATCCACCAAGAGGCTTTGCATCTGTCTCTTGAGCCAAAAGTGATGTTTATCCTGTTTCTTATGAAGGGCCACAAGAAGTTCTCGATCATTGAGAACACGAGAATGCTTCCGAGGCCTTTGGGCAATGGTGCTTTCAGTGGCTTCAGTAGGTGCTCGATGAGGCAGACGAGTATTTCCAGCCAATGGATAGATTCGTGTAGCTGCTTGAACACCTTTAATGGGTTGAGTGAAGCTTTGGTGCTCGGCATTCTATAGACAAAGAGGCTTCTTGGCAGGGTTAGGATATATAGCTTCAACTGACATATCAACCTCAGGTAGAAAAGCCACATGATTGCGAGCAGAAGGTTGATAATTGACAGTAGAGTGTCGCTTTATGAGGTGCATGACCCATGGAGCATAAAACTTCAGACCAAAGAGATCAGAGCCGGAGGCAGCAAGTTGTCTGATGAAGAAATCTTGTGCATTGAAGCTGATGCCATTGAAAATGTAGAAGACCAAAGTTTTCATAGCTCCTTCAAGATTTGCCGCTGATGAATGTCCTTTGATAGGCCATAGAGTCCGCCTGATAATGTGATATATGGTGCGTGGCAGATACTCAAGGTCTTCAATAAAGAACTCTGTTGGATATTCAGCATCACGGGGCAAAGGCTTCATCATGCTCAGCATCTGACTCATATTGGGTTCAGGCCTATGAAAGATGCTTTCCAGGGCATTTCGATGATGTTGACAGCCAGGTTCATAGAGTTCTTCGGGAGTGGACAGGCCTGTAAGCTCGATGATATCCATAGCTTTGGCTTCATGATGAATGTTTCCGGTCATCCACTCGAGAACCCAAGTCTTTGTATCTCTGTTGTAGCCGCGAATGTGCAGTCTGGCATAGAATTGAAGCAATAGTTCTTCATTCCAGTGTTCTTTATCTGTGACAAAATTGAGCAACCCAGCATCACGAAAGCAGTCAAGTGCTTCTTCTAAGTAGGGGAGTCCAGTAATGGCTTCAGTGTCGAGGCGCATATGAGGGAAGATGCGCCCTTGATCATACAGAACACAGGAGTAATAGCTTCGCTGCTGATGACTCCAGAACTGATCTGATGCAATTCTTGCCTTCGTGTAGGGGTTCTTCGAGCTATCAAAGAATGTGTTGTGGATCTTGAATCCATTAGCATTGAAGGACCCTGCTGAGTTTGCAGTACCTGGAAACCTTGGCAGTCTTGGCTTGGGCTTCTTGACTTGAGGCCTATGCTCAACATGATAGTCAAATTGAGGACCAGAGGCATTAGGCAGAGGGACCAGAACAGGCCATCTGACTGTTGTTAGCTCTCCGTGGTTATATGCCTGCTCAATTGTATAGGGCCTTGGTGGTGGAACAGGAGCAGTGGCAGCAACTGAGGCTTCATGCTGCACAACAGGTGCTTCAGAAGCAGTAGCCTCACTAGCTTCACGTGCAGTGGCCGCATTAGCTTCAGGCACACTGGTTGTTGCAATCTCCACATTAGCTTCAGCCATGACAATGTCATCAGCCTCACTTGCGTTGGTTGTGGCAGCTTCAGGATTTTCAACCTCCACTTGAGGAGCTGGAGGGTCAGGCATTGACACGTTCACTTCATGAACTATTTCTTCAGGAATGGGGGGAGTAGAGACACGTTCTTCTTGACGTTCTTCTTGGGCTGATGCAGCCGGATTGTCTTCAGCAGCAGGTGCTTCAGATGCAGAGACATTCACAGCAGGAGTGGCTTCTGAAAACACTTGACGTGCAACAGGTTGATGATGCACTTCTCCTTCTGGAACGCTTGGAAGAGGAGCTTGAGGCCTTGGTCCTTTGTGAAGCCTTTGAAGTACGGGCGACGCTTTTGGATATGGAGTGGGCAGGCCCTCATCCTCTTCAGCTTGTACGGATGTTGTGACTTGTTGTTGTTGGGGAATGTTGGGGGAGTCTTGTTCTTGCGGGCGATCAGCCCATGAATCATCCTGTGCAATTGGCGTCAGAGGACGACCAATGCTGATGAGCTCACTGTTCGTACGAACAGGCGATGATACCACATTGTATTCGATCTGAGGAAGAACTTCATCATCTTCAACATTGTCATGATGACCAATGTCTTCAGCAGCGGTGGGTTCAGCTGCTGGAATATCTTTAGCTTCAGGAGCCTCTGTGGAAGCAGGCTCATGAACAGTCATGTGAAGTTCTTGGGATGCAGATGCAGGATGAATCACTGAGATGGGTTCAACAAAAAGGGGCTCTGTGGGAGCAGCCCGATTCTTCTTGGTCTTGCGCTTCTTCTTGGAGGGAGCAGCATCAGAGGCTTCGGTATTCTTCCTCTTTCTGGCTTCTGCCTCTGCAGCCCTCGTCTTCTTCTGTTCTGAAGTGGTTGTGGTGACCTTTGGCTTCGTGCCAGACATGCTACTTGGGAAGATAATGTGTGGAGCTTCTTGGCTTGAAGGCGCAGGCTGATCAGCAGGAAGCTTCTTCTTTTTCTTTGCTGCCATCCTGGGGTCAATGCCAGGACGGCCAAGTGACTTGCGCTTCTCAGCCTCATTGTAGGCAAGCACACACTTATCAGCCAAACTCTTCATGCGCTCACGAGAGCCTTGAGCTTCTTGGCACTTCTTCAGAAAAGCTTCTTTAAGCTCATGCAGCATGACCTTAAAGTTCCTGACGTCTTGAACACTCAGCTTGGCCATATGCTTCTTGAATTGAGCCTTTTCATAATCAATCTTGTGCTTGAGCTCAACAATTCGCTGAGCGAGAGCCAGCTCAGAAGCAATGGCGCCATTGAAAGAGAAGCTGAGGCCAATTGGAAGCTGTAAGTCTTCAAAGCTGACGTTTGGGGTGTCGAACCACTCATCAATGAAATTGTGGATGATGGCCACATCAAAGAGAGGCAAGTTGTTGAAGATTTCTGCTTCTTCCTTGCTCTTTATCAGCTGCTCAAGAGCATCATCAGCAAGATCTTCATCACTTGACAGATCAATGGGTTCTTCACGCAGAATGGCGGCAGGAGTCAAAGCTTGATCAGTATGCCTGACAAGTTGCTTTTTCTTCTCTGTCTTCTTGGAGATACGGGATTGATCTTCAGACTGCACACTGGCTTCAGGAGGTGCAGTGGCCAGTGGCTTCACACAAGAAGCTTTTGGAGGTGCGGCTGATGATGAAACCTTAACCTTCTTTGGCTTCTTCGGCCTTGGAGTAGGAGTAGGGGCTTCATCAGAATCAGCATCATTGTTGGAATAATCCACTCTGGCACCATGAACCAAGACGTAGGAGATGAGACCATCAAGGTTTGCAAAGGGGCCAATTCTATTCTCTTCAGCTTCACGTGTCCCATCCTCACGGGGAGCAGAGGGACCAGGATTGAAGTCTAATCCCCATGACTTCTTGTTTTCCTTTGCCGAAGACATAGCAAACTGGAAGTTGCGCTTGAAGAGATTGTCGTCGCGACACGAGAGCAATGATGATGGATCGGCTTCTTCAGGCTGTGGCCCACGGACCATGCAAGGATAGAATTCTTGCGCAATGGCTTCAGCTTTGTTCTTGGGGGAAAGGCCTCGATAGAGAATATCACCCCAAGGGCTCTTGATAGCATTTTTCTCTACGTACTCCTGGGTGACGAACTTGTACTTGTACCACTATTCAGCCCAATAGCATCGAATCCATTGGATTCGAGTCTTGCGCTGATTGTAATCTTCTTCAGGATCTGTTTTATACATTTCTGCCAGATCCTCAGGCAGATTCTTCGAAGTTCCCCCACGACGCTGTCTGCCACCCTTCCTTGCTGATTTTTCTGCAGCCATGAACTTCAAGCTGAATGGCTTCAACACATTCAGAGGCTTCAGAGATTTACGCTTGCTGGTCAAGCAGGAACTGGCTTCAGGAGAATTGATATGATGTTGTAAGTATTCTGCAAAGGAATGCAGACTATGAGAACCAAGGGATTCTCCCACGGACATGTACCTGTGACAGCATTAGAGATGCGAGGGAAGGGGAAGAGGTCATATGCATTCTCAGAAGATTTTGAAGATAAATCAGTTTGAAGACATGGACCTCATGATGCGAAGACATTCACTTATATGTGGTGAGTTGGTTCCAGATTTGTACCAATCCGTGAACAAGTACAAGCAAGGAATCAAACTAGATAGGAAATCTAAGTGAATAGACTAGGCATTATGAGATGCAGATAGAATAGATCTAACATTGAGTAGGCAGAAACCACTTTCGGTAAGTAGGATGAATCTATGAAGATCAAAAATGTGGTAAAAATAGAGTTATAATTACCGCACGATGAACTGCTAGATGGGAAGAATAGGAGACTGAGCAGTTCAGTCCACCGTTCCCTAACTTGGCGACGGAGGACACCTACGGCGACGGCGGAGAGGACGATGTCCTCGGCCGGCGTGAGGACGGCGTCGGAGAAGTCGCGGCAGCTAAGTGCTTCGTCGCCGGCGTCGTCGCGAGCTAGCGGTGGCGCTAGGGTTTTGACGGAGGTGGAGAGGTGGAAGAAGGATTCCTTTACCGCAGGGGACACATATTTATAAGTAGGTGTGCAGCACAACGCAATTACGCAGGTGCCCCTGTCTGTTCACATCCATGGGGTACGTGGAAAGCATGCAACACATTTAGAATTGTCCCACGTTCCCACGCCCTCCAAGTATGTTGGATGTTCGTTCCGGCTTCTTCGGATATCGACAGTTTAGATGATTCATTTAAATAGGACTTGATGTTTTGTCTCTGTGTCTTCTGCTGACAAGGATGTAGAGAAGACATTTGACAGTTTCAATAGAATGCATATGATTTGGACATATAGAGTTTGAGATAGGAAGCATAGAGAGATTAGGGTCCGATCACATTCACTTAGTTCAAAGTATTCAACAGTGAGGACATAGCTATAAGTGAATGCTGTAGAGGACAGAACACTAGTATATATATGCAATCAAATCATTATAGCGTAGAAAAATCATGAAGATAAATTGAAACTGAAGACAAACCAAATGCGAAGTCTTTGCAAAATAACGCCATGAGTGAAACACTTCAAACAGAGAAATTTGGTGGTGGCGTTACCCACCGTATAGGAAGTATTAGACCCAGACACGGCGCACAATTATCGTGGCGCTCCGAAGTCAAATTCCATGTTAATGTATTCACACTAAGAGTGTAAATCTTCATTGATTGAAGATATACATTACTTTGTGTGTTGCACATCTAAGTCATCAACATGCATAAGTTTTAGGATGTGTGCCTGATCACAGGACATTAGAGGATTCCAAGATATTTAGCTCACACCGTAACTTGCAAAACCTTTTGTCACCCAAGGGCTTTGTGAAGATATCTGCCAGTTGCTCTTCAGTGTTGACGTGCATGATATCTATATCTTTCTTCATAACATGATCTCTGAGAAAGTGATGACGTATTTCAATGTGCTTTGTCTTCGAGTGCTGGACTGGATTGTTGGCAATCTTGATGGCACTTTCGTTGTCGCAGAAGAGAAGGACTTGCTTCAGATCGATGCCATAGTCCTTGAGAGTTTGCTTCATCCACAGAAGCTGAGCACAACAGGATCCAGCAGCAATGTATTCAGATTCAGAAGTTGAGAGTGATACACAGTTCTGCTTCTTTGAAGACCAACAGACAATTGATCAACCAAGAAAATGACATGTGCCTGATGTTGACTTGCGATCCACCTTCTCACCAGCATAATCAGCATCCGAGAATCCAACCAGATTAAACCTTGAGCCCTTTGGATACCATAATCCGAGTGTTGGGGTGTAAGCCAAATATCTAAGAATTCGCTTCACTGCTAAGTGATGCGATTCCTTTGGTGCCGCTTGGAATTGAGCACACATGCAAACACTAAGCATAATATCTGGCCTAGATGCACATAGATAAAGTAAAGAACCAATCATGGAGCGGTATACCTTTTGATCGAACTCTTTACCATTGTCGTCGGGACCAAGATGATGTTTGGCTGGCATTGGCGTCGTGTAACCTTTGCAATCTTGCATGCCGAACTTCTTCAGGCAATCTTTGAGATATTTTTCTTGAGATATGAAGATGCCATTTCTTTGTTGACGGATTTGAAGACCAAGGAAGAACTTTAGTTCACCCATCATGGACATCTAATATTGCTCTTGCATCATAAATCCAAACTGATCACTGTACTTCTAGTTGGTGCAGCCGAAGATTATGTCATCAACATATATTTGGCACACAAACAGTTCACCATCATATGTCTTCGTGAAGAGTGTGGGATCGAGGGATCCCGGTTTGAAGCCTTTACTTTTCAGGAAGTCTTTGATTGTATCATACCAAGCGCGAGGAGCTTGTTTGAGGCCAACAGTGCTTTGTTGAGTTTGTACACCATATCAGGATGTTTTGGATCTTCAAAGCCAGGTGGTTGTGCAACATATACTTCTTCTTCAATCTTGCCATTGAGAAATGCACTCTTTACATCCATTTGATATAGCAAGATGTTGTGATGATTTGCATAGGCTAGCAGTATGCGAATGGCTTCAAGCCTAGCAACAGGAGCAAATGTTTCATCGAAGTCAATTCCTTCAACTTGAGTATATCCTTGAGCCACAAGACGTGCTTTGTTTCTGACGACTTAACCATGCTCATCTTGCTTGTTTTGATATATCCATTTTGTTCCTATAATGTTATGCTTGTGTCAGGACCCCGACTCAATGCCACATAGATCTAGCATGTAACACTTCATATCACTTTGCGGCCTCACGCACGGTATTCCCACGGGTGTCGCCTTACCTTTACCCGGGACCGTTTGCGCCTTTTGGCACACGTATATGACAGTGTCGCTAGCATCCATATGATAAGGAGCCCGGGCTGACATGGCTAGTCGTAAATCCAAAGTGGCACAAACTTACAGGGACAGGCATCCATGACCCAACATCGAACGTGTCGGTCATCAGTGAGTGAATCCAGGCTGTAGCACTGGGCTAGCAGGACTCCGGTGAACCGGGCTGTAGCGGGCTAACAGGACTCCGGTATTCATCGCGTGACATTTCCCCGAAGGGACAGACACAGGAACGAAGAAGGACACATGCCGGCCAGCCTAAGTGTTCCGGAGCAGTAGCAAGCTACCATGGCTCGGTGGAAACACTAGGAGACATTCCCGGTAAGAGAGGCTACTAAAGATAAACAACTAGATGGTCAGATCCCACACATACCAAGCATTTCAATAGCATACACACAATATGCTCGATATGTGCAGATACAACATGGCATCACAACATGACTCTACGACTCAAGTAATTTATTCAATAGGCTCCGAGGAGCGAGACATTACAAACATGGGTCTCATGACCCAACAATCAGAGCATACAAGTCAAAGCACAAGCGGAAGCTATCATGTTTGAGTACAGACATCTATAAATGAAAAAGGCTGAGAAGCCTGACTATCGATCAGATCCTGCCGAGGGCACAAGATCGTAGCTGAGGTATCAAGCTAAACGTCGAAGTCCAAGCGGAACTACTAGTGAGACTGAAGTCTCTCTGCAAACATAAAATAGGCAAACGTGAGTACAAATGTACCCAGCAAGACTTACATCAGATCTATCTACATATGCATCATTATCAACAAGGGGGTGGAGGGGTTTGACTGCAGCAAGCCAGCTTTGACTCGGTGGCTATCCTAAACTACGACTGCAAGCGACTCTTTTGAGGTGGCGCACACGAGTCCACATATTCACCATATCAATACACCACTATGGATCCGCTCCCGTCTCCCTACGAGAACGCCATCCATAGCACTCACGCTTATCTTGCGTATTTTAGAGTATCCACTTTCACTTATCTATGAACTGATGTAAGCAATCCAGAAGTCCTTTTCCGCGGACACGGCTATTCGAATAGATCATATTAACCCTGCAGGGGTGTACTTCTTCACACACGCTCTCACCACTTACCGCCGTTTACACGACATGTACTCGGCAACCTTCAAGCGGAAGCCCAACGTGGGTGTCGGCCACGGCCTACCTAAACACTCAAGTCTCTAGTCCAGGTTTATCGCCTATTCGGGTTCCATCCATGAGGAGATCCGGCCGGAGTTTCGCTCACAGCCCCAAACGATGTGAACAGGGTTCCCAAGACACCAAACGGGCGCCCGGTACACCGTGCCACGTGCCTACCGCATCACAGCCCACCCCTACGGTCAGCGCTGCCCACGGCCTCCAGCATACTACAAACACCAAAAACTACTTGCAACTCCTGGACAGAGGACAAGGGTGGTCAAGAAGCCGAGAGGGTCCATTGGTTTCGGGCCCAATGCGTGGTAGTAGCTGAATCATGGATCACAAACACAGAACTCAGTTCCTGAGGACGGCTGCAATGAGACAACCCACCATGTACTCCTACATGGCCTCTCACCGCTACCTTTACCAAATCGTGTTCACACACTTAGCTCACACACAGTAGGACATGTTCACACGCCTCTGATTCATCCCCGATGAATCAGACCTGACTCAACTCTAAGCAGTAGCAGGCATGACAAACAAACATGAAGGAGTAGGCACAACAGGGCTCAAACAACTCCTACTCATGCTAGTGGGTTTCATCTATTTACTGTGGCAATGACAGGTCATGCAAAGGATAAAGGGGTTCAGCTACCGCAGCAAGTAACAAATATGTCGTTGTTGTCCTAATGCAGTAAAAGAGAGCAGGAGCGAGAGAGTGGGATTTTATCGGAATGAACAAGGGGTTTTTTCTTGCCTGGCACTTCTGAAGATAACATTGAGTCTTCATCAGTGTCAACGATCACATCATCGGTATCACGTCTATCGAGAGGGGACAAATACCGGCAACACAGAAGGGAACACAATCAATGCAATGCACAATATGATGCATGATCATGACATGGCAAAATGAATGTGTTTTGGGCTAATGCAACTAGCAACAGATTAAATGAAGTTGGTTTGAATACAAGATTCAAATTCAAACTCCATATGTGATTATTTAAATGCCCTTTAATTGATTTGTGCTAAACAGCAGCTATAAGTTGTTCTAACATGCATGAAAATGGTACAGATGGATTCCTTGAATTTTTCTGATAATTTTTCATATATAATTTATTTCATTTGGAGTTACGGTTAATTTTCTATGATTTATTGAAGTTTATACAATTTTCTGAAATTTCCTGAATAATAATAAATCCAGAAAATACTTATTGCGTCAGCCTGATGTCATGATGACGTCAGCAGGTCAAAGGCGCCAGCCCAGGTCAAACCTGACGCTGGGACCCACATGTCAGTGTAACAACTAGTTAACAGGATTAAGTTAATACTAACTAAACTGTCAATGGGCCTGGGCCCGCATGTCAGTGGTTAGTTGACTAACTAAACAGGGTTAGCTAGTGTTAGGTTAGTCACTAATCCAGGTAATTAGCGCTAAACTAATCTAACTAAAATTAGCAAGGGTGGCCCACATGTCATTGACCCAGGGGTCAAACTGGGCCCACCCAGTCAACAATCAGCGGGTCAAACCCGCCGGCGTCTAGCCGCCGGCGAGGCCGAGACGACGGAGAGCGTCGGAAACGCTGCTCCGGCCACGGTTTGATGCGCAGGTGGGTGCTACGAGTAGCTGGCGATGTGGCGCATCCAACGATGGCGGTGTTTGGTGCTGGGGTGGCCGGAGTTAACGGCGGCGAGCTCTTTTGCGGCCGCCGGAGTTCGGGCAATCTCGGGATCGGGGTTAGGGAGCACGGCAGGAGGAGCTGGGGCGTGCTACGGACTCCTGAGATCGCGGTGAGCACGTCAGTGGGCTCGGATACGAGCTGGGGTGGCTGTGGCCACGGCCACGCCATGGCCGGCGGCGAGAAACTCTCGGCCGCGATGGAGGAAGAGGCTAGGGGGCGAGAACGGAGGGGGCGAGCACAAGAGAAGCAGCAGGGGCTCACAACGGATTCATTCGAGGCGGAGACGAGGCCGGGGGAGCGTTGGAGGCAGCACAGGGTCGCCGGAGATCCGGGCGGCCGAAGGTAGAAGACGACGATTGCGGCGACGTTGCAGGGCGCCTGAGGATGCGTGGCTCATCTGGGATGACGCGGACGACGAGGCGGAGCCAACGAGCATGACGGTTGCTCGAGGGACGGCCGGTGAGCGCGGTGGCGGTGTGCGGCGGCGACGGAGGCGTTCGGGAGCGAGAGGGGAAAAAAGCAGAGAAGGGGGGAAGGGTCGAGGGAGAGTGAGAGAGGTCGGGCGGATCGGGACGTCACCGGGCATTCATCCACGCGGCCAGGGGAAGCAGGAGGTGGCCAGGGGAAGCAGGAGGTGGCCGAGGCAGCGTCGGCGCGCGCCACGCCTCGCCTCTGTTCGTCCTCCTGGCAGAGGAGGAAGAGGACAAGGGGGAGGAGGAGGTGGGCTGGGCCGGCCAGGTGGGGGAGCTGGGCCGGCTGGT
The DNA here is from genome assembly GCF_018294505.1 of Triticum aestivum. Taxonomy (NCBI): domain Eukaryota; kingdom Viridiplantae; phylum Streptophyta; class Magnoliopsida; order Poales; family Poaceae; genus Triticum; species Triticum aestivum. The sequence continues at coordinate 144,763,039 of NC_057795.1, read as the reverse complement.
GGGCTGCACGGTGAGGCCAGGTAGGCTTTACTCTTTTTATTTTTTTTTCTGTTCTGTTTCTTTTATTTAATATCTTTTGCCATTGTTTGAATTTAAACAAATTCAAACAATGCCAAAAACTCCTCTGAATATTTTTATTTTGCTAGATGGACTTTTCCAAAAGCTTATAATATATTTCAGGGGTATTTGAAATTATATTCTAGTTATATGAATATAATTCAAATTCAAATAGCTAATGATTTAAATTCAAAGTCCCAAAAATAAATCCTTTTAAAATGTTCATTATTTTTGGTTTGGATCAAAACCCTTGCCAAAAATATTAAACATCTAAGAGGAGCATTTTGGAACAATGAATGAGATTTTAGGGTTTTTGCCCTTCTTTTATTTAGGGTTTTGAGGCTTCTGACTTCCTCAGTTCAAGTTTTTTTAAAAATTTAAACATGATGCACAGATGGAAGCAAGCACAGGACAGGCCAGAGCTAGGGATGTGACAGCTTGCGAGGGTCAGGTCGCTTGACAAGTTCTCAAACATTATTCAGCTTAAACTTTTGAAGTTCTTCTTGCATGGCTTGAATCCATTCAGGTTCCATAAAAGCTTCAGCAACTTTCTTGGGTTCTGATATTGACACAAATGAAAAGTGCCAACAGAAATTTGCTAGCTGTGTTGCTCTTGAGCGAGTAAGCGGACCAGGCGCATTGATGCTGTCAATTATCTTCTCAATTTGTACTTCATTTGCAACACGAGGATGAACTGGACGAAGACCTTGCTCATGCTGATCATTGTCATCATTGGAAGTATTGTCTTCGGTCTGAGCATTGTCTTCAGGTTGGTTTGGTGCAGAAATGATAAGTTCCTCTTCAGGCTGTGCTTCAGAGGGCATGATCTCACCAGTTCCCATCAACATGATAGATTCACAGGAAGGAGCTTCATCAAGTGTACTTGGCAGAATTTCTCTTTGTGAACCATTGGTTTCATCAAATCGCACATCCACTGTTTCAATGATTTTGTAGTGGAAGAGGTTGAAGACTCTGTAAGAGTGCGAATCCTTTCCATAGCCAAGCATGAAGCCTTTGTGAGCTTTGGGTTCAAATTTTGACTTGTGATGGGGATCCTTGATCCAACATCTAGCACCAAAGACTCTGAAGTAGCTGACATTTGGCTTCTTGCCAGTGAGGAGCTCATAGGATGTTTTGCCCAGAAGCTTATGGATGTATACATGGTTGATGATGTGACAAGCTGTATCAATGGCTTTAGGCCAGAACTTTCTTGGTGTCTTGTACTCGTCAAGCATTGTTCGAGCCATCTCGATGAGGGTTCTGTTCTTGCACTCTACAATGCCGTTTTGCTGAGGTGTGTATGGAGCAGAAAATTCATGAGTGATTCCCATTGTATCCAGATAAAGATCAAGCCCGTTGTTCTTGAATTCAGTGTCGTTTTCACGTCTGATATGCTTGATCTTGACGCCATAGTTGTTCATTGCTCGATTGGCGAATCCTCTGAAGACATCTTGTACTTCCGTCTTGTAGAGAATTATGTGCATCCATGTGTATCTTGAGTAGTCATCAACAATGATGAAGCCATAGAGACACGCCGTTGTTGTGAGGGTGGAGTAGTGGGTAGGTCCAAATAAGTCCATGTGTAGCAGCTCGAAGGGTTGAGATGTTGTCATGATGGTCTTCGAAGGATGCTTGGCCCTTGTCATCTTTCCAGCTTCGCAGGCACCACACAGATGATCTTTCTTGAACTTGACACCTTCTATGCCTATGACATGCTTCTTCTTGACGAGAGTGTGCAAGTTCCTCATGCCTGCATGCCCCAGCCTTCGATGCCAGAGCCAACATTCTGAAGCTTTAGCAAGAAGACACACGGCAAGTTTTGGACCTGCTGAGAAATCTACCATGTATAGATCACCTTTCCTATACCCTTCAAAGACTAGAGATTTGTCAGATTCCATTAGTACAAGGCAACGATATTTTCCAAATATCATAATCATGTTTAAGTCACAAATCATTGAGACAGGCATTAAGTTGAATCTAAGGGATTCAACAAGCATCACTTTATCCATGTGTTGATCCTTTGAGATTGCAACTCTACCTAGACCCAATACTTTGCCTTTACCAGTGTCAGCAAATGTGATTTGACTCTTGTCGGATGGACATAAGGTTGAGTCCATGAGAAGACTTTGATCGCCAGTCATATGATTAGTGCATCCGCTGTCAATAATCCATTCTGAAGCTTTTGGTGTACCCTACAGTGCAGTTAGAGGGATAGGCTTCACAATGTATGTTGTGAAGCATAAGCATTTGATGCACACTTGGATTATCACAGCATAGATGAAAGTTAGCACACAGTATGACAGGTAAGCAATTCATATGTGGAATACATATTAAGTTATTTTATCATGCGTCCCTTTGTGTTTTAGGTCCTCAGCAATTATATCGGACGCCATTGATTGCTGGCTGGAGACCACATTCTGCAAAAGAGAGTTAATTCTTCTTCACCACCCACATTTTCAGGGGTGGCTTAGAAGCAATGAGTCTAAGTGCAGCATCTGAGAATTTTTGCTTTGAAGCCCTAGAAAATAGCCTTGCAGGAGATGAATGATACTCATGTGAATAAGCAGAAAAGTTCTTAGTTCTTTGAACATAGCGATTTGAAGACACATGCTCATATTCATGAGTCTGAGTATGATTTCCCTGCAAAACATTGGCGCTAGGGTGACTCAAGTGAGTCCTGTGTTCGTAAGTAGCCGTTGGACCATATGATGCCTTTGGTCTGGGGTTTGTCTTCTTCCCTGGTGGTGTCATGATGACATTCACTAGAAGATTCTCAAGGCAGCTTTTGGGAACCCAGATCTTCTTCATAGGAGGTCCATTCCTGAAGTTAGTACCAATATACCTGGCAAACACTTCACCATTCTGATTTTTGAACAGTTTATAGTTTGCATCAAAGGATTCATCAATGATAATAGGATTAGCACGGGTAAATCCAGATAAAGTAGATGGATCCACTGAAGGTTCCTTTGCAGCAACCCATGTGGTTTTGGGATACTGCTCGGCTTCCAGTAGGAACCATCAGCATTCATTTTCCTCTTGAACCCAACACCCTCTTTTCTAGGGTTTCAGTTCAGAATCTGCTTTTTGAGGATATCACAAAGTGTCTGATGCCCTTTCAGACTTTTATACATCCCTGTTTCAAGCAATGTCTTCAACCTAGCATTTTCATCAGAAATAGTAGTGGTATCCTCAGAAGAGGGGTTAGTTACCACATTAGTAGTTGAAGACAGAGCAACAGTAGCAGCAGTGGAACATTCAGCAATAGAGGTAGCGTTATCACGCTCAATGCATTTTAAGCATGGTGGTTCAAATTCATCCTGAGCGGGACTGATCTGTTGAGCGCGAAATGACTCATTCTCTTTTTGAAGATCTTCATGAGTCACTTTCAGTTTCTCAAGCTCTTGCTTCCTTTGAAGATAATCATAGGAGAGCTTTTCATAAGTGGTTGAGAGCGTCTCATGAAGACTTTCAAGTTCTTGATACTTAGCATGAAGATTTTTTATGTCTTCAACTAAGGACTGTGAATGTGTCATTTCCACGTCCAATAGGCCATCGCTTCTGTCTAACAGTTTTTGAGTATGTTCCATAGCCCTTTGTTGTTCAGTAGCAATTTTAGCAAGTGTTTTGTAGCTGGGTTTAGATTCACAATTAGAGTCATCTTCACTTGATGTTTGAAATTAAGCATCGCGCGATTTTACCTTGGCACCACGTGCCATGAAGCAGTAGGTGGGAGAAAGATCGTCCTTGTCATCATCGGCGTTGGTGTGGGAGTCATTGTCTTCAGTGTTGAAGATGGACTTTGCGACGTAGGCTGTGGCCAGAGCCAGACTTGCAACGCCAGAGTCGGACTCTGCTTCAGATTCCACCTCTGCCTCCTCAGAAGCAGACTCCTCCTCTGAATCCATCTCCTTGCCAACAAAAGCACGAGCCTTGCCAGATGAGTTCTTCTTGTGAGATGAAGACCTTGACGAGGACTTGGAAGAAGACTTCGAAGATTTCTTCTTCTTCTGGTCATCGGAGTCATATTCCTTGCTCTTCTTCTTCTTCTTCTCGTTGTCCCACTAAGGACACTTAGAGATGTAGTGCCCAGGCTTCTTACACTTGTGACATGTTCTCTTCTTGTTGTCTTGAGTGGAAGCTTCATCATTTCTTGAACTGGATCGTGAAGACTTTCTGAAGCCCTTCTTCTTGGTGACTTTCTGGAACTTCTTCACAAGCATAGCAAGCTCCCTTCCAATGTCTCCAGGATCGTCAGAATCGCAGTCAGATTCTTCTTCTTCAGATGAGGAAACAACTTTTGCCTTCAAAGCATGAGTTCGGCCATAGTTGGGGCCATAGATATCTCTTTTCTCAGAAAGCTGGAACTCATGTGTGTTGAGCCTCTCAAGTATATCAGACGGATCGAGTGTCTTGAAGTCAGGACGTTCTTGTATCATGAGGGCAAGGGTGTCAAAGGAGGTGTCAAGTGATCTCAGCAGTGTCTTTACAATTTCATGCTTGGTGATCTCAGTGGCGCCGAGAGCCTGAAGCTCATTGGTGATGTCGGTGAGGCGATCAAATGTGAGCTGGACATTTTCATTGTCGTTTCTCTTGAAGCGATTGAAGAGATTGCAAAGAACACTGATCCTCTGGTCTCTCTGTGTAGAGACGCCTTCATTGACCTTGGACAGCCAGTCCCAGACTAGCTTTGAAGTTTCCAGAGCACTCACACGGCCATACTGTCCTTTGGTCAGATGACCACAGATGATGTTCTTTGCAGTCGAGTCCAGTTGAATGAACTTCTTGACATCAGTAGGGGTGACACCTTCACCAGTTTTGGGAACGCCATGCTTGACGACATACCAGAGGTCGACATCAATGGCTTCAAGATGCATGCGCATCTTATTCTTCCAGTAGGGATATTCCGTTCCATCGAACACGGGGCAAGCAGCGGAGACTTTGATTATCCCTGCAGTCGACATAGCTAAACTCCAGGTGGTTAAACCGAATCACACAGAACAAGGGAGTACCTTGCTCTGATACCAATTGAAAGTGCTAGTTATCGACTAGAGGGGGGTGAATAGGCGATTTTTATGAAGACAAACAATGGAAACAACCTAATTTATATGCAGCGGAAGATAAACTACAACAAGCAAGCCATAATCAAGTATGCAATAGCATTAACGTTCGAAGATTAATAGCAGCTAGGTAGTAGGATCAGGATGGAAGATAGTATGAAGCCAATCAACAATAGTAGTCAAGCAATGAAGTCAATGAGATAAGACGAGAAGCAATGACTTCACGAAGACAAACTCAAAGTAAAGGAGGGAAGAGATAGAACTAGTTGCTTGTTGAAGACACATGATTTGTTGGACCAGTTCCAGTTGCTGTGACAACTATACGTCTGGTTAGGGAGGCTGAGATTCAACTCAGAAGACCGTGTATTCACCTTATTCCCCTTGAGCTAAGGTCACTTAGTCCTCACCCAATCACTCTGGTAAGTCTTCAAGGTAGACTTCAAAACCTTCATAGACTCCGTTCACCCGGCAATCCACAATGACTATTGGATGCTCAGAACGAGACGCCTAACTGGCTGGAGGATACACAGTACTCAAGTGTAATAAGTCTTCAGGTCACACAGACAGAAAGACTTCAGTGATGCCTAACACTCTTTGGCTCTGGGTGTTTGGGATTTGTCCTCGCAAGGATTTCTCTCTCTCAAATGCTTCGAGGTGGGTTGCTCTCAAACGACAAAAGCCGTATACTAACTCTAAGCAGCCACCAATTTATGGACACGTGTTCCAACGGTCAGATTTCAAACACACACGACAACTTTACTTGGGCTACAAGCAAAGCTGACTCATCCAACTCTGGATAAGATTTGCTCTCATTGTCTTCGCTCGAAGACATAGGATTTGGGTTGAGCATCACTTCAGTCACTCTGACTTAGTGACTTGGACCCCACTTAATAGTACGGTGGTTCCTATGACTCAACAAAGAAGAAAAGGAAACAACGAAACCACACAGTCTTCGTGCTCCATAGTCTTCACGCAATGTCTTCTCATGTCATAGTATTCAATATGAATATCTTCTCATACCACCATTGTCGTCAATGTCTTCATACATTTTTAGGGGTCATCTCCGGTAGGTAAACCGAATCAATGAGGGACACTACCTGCGTTTTCCTGCAATTCTCACAAACGCATTAGTCCCTCAACCAACTTTGTCGTCAATACTCCAAAACCAACTAGGGGTGGCACTAGATGCACTTACATGAATGAAGATCTTACGTCTCCTAACCCCTCTTCTTCCTCGTCTCTAATTCTTCCCATACAGAACACCGCACGGGCCGCCGGCCGGACCACCGGCCCCCACGGCCCGTGTTCCTCTGCCACCCCCACCCCCACCCCCGCCCCAACCCCCACCCGCGTCAAATTTTCTTCATTCGGCGAGGCCCCACAACCACCCGAGCCCCTTCGATCACACCGGCGAACTCCGGCGAGCTCTGAGAAATCGACTGACCCAATTTTGAAATTTAGTCTACTGTGATTTAACTAGTGTGGAATATAAAAGGGGAAAACCATAAGCATTGGGAGTATAGTGTTGAGCGTGGCATGGCGGATCTGAAGGTGCAAACCGGACAAAGGCAACTTCTGTGATGCCCGGATAGTTACGCTACAGTAATCCTCCGCTAATGATGCCACGTCACCTCGATTACTGTGGTTAATCTCGCATTAGTTCGAAACCGATTCGAATTCAATTTAAAAATTTGGCAAACAACAAAAGTTTTCAAAAATTAAACTAAAATATTCGGAGTGCGCAGTTAAATGTCAGGGTAATTATAATAAAGCAAACACATTTTTATAAAATGCCTAAATGATTTAAAATGAAATAAAATAGAAAAGAAAATAAATAAAAGAAAAGAAATTACAAAAAAAAGGGAGAAAGCCCCCCGGCCCCTTGGGCTTCGGCCCACCAGGCGGCCCGACTGGTCGCGCACCCAGCCAGCCCAGCTCCCCTCCCCCGGCCCGCCGAACCCCTACAACCCCCTGGGG
>NC_057795.1:144747339-144754849 GCF_018294505.1 Triticum aestivum | reverse complement strand
CTTCGTCCCCGTAGCCTCGCTAGCCGCCATGGCCGTAGGTCGTCTTTGCCGCTCCGATTCGTCGCGTCCAAGCCGTCCCCGGCCCCCTCGACCTCACCATTGAGCTCGTGGGGAGCCTCTCGTCCGACTCCCGCTGTTCCCGGTCTCGATCCATGCCCCTCTATACCGTTGCTCGCCATGGCAGAAGCTCGCCATAGCTGCGCCATTCACCGCCTCCGCCGGTGCCTCGCTGCTGCGACGGCCCCGTGCTCCCCCGCCTCTCTGCCAGCCACCCCGGCCACCACCGCACCTGGCCTCGCCCCCGCTTCCCCTTGCCAGCGCAGCGCCGCCGCCCCGGTGGCCATCGCCGGCCACGGCCTTGCCCACACCCCGTTCGGGCGGGCGCCCGCTCCCCTCGCCCGCGCCTGTTAAGCCCGCTCCAGTGGCTTTTGTGCCACTGGCAGCTGGGGCCCTCTTCCCTATTTTGTTTTATAAATAAAAGAAAAAATGATTTAATAAAAGTAATTAACTAAATTAAATTGGTTTAATTAGAATTAATTAGCTTAATCATCTAGTTTAGTTAACTAAACTGTTAGACTAGCCTAATGAGTCTATGACAGGGGGACCCCGCCCCCTGTTGACCAGTCAAACGTTGACTGGTCAACTGGGACCGCCTGGACCCACATGTCACCCTCTGGTACACTTATGTGTACACAGATCTGGGTGCACCTAGCATTTACTCATTATTTTCGAATTAATTAAATTGCAAAATATCATTAAAACTTCAGAAAATGATAGAAAATAATCCGTAACTCGGATGAAAATGTTTTCTACATGAAAGTTGCTCAGAACGACGAGACGAATCCGAATACGTGGCCCGTTCGGCCGCCACACGTCCCTAGCATAGCAAACATGGAACTTTTCCCCTTCCTTTTAATTGTCCGAAAATGCTAAACCTGGGGAAACATCCTCGGATGTTATCCCCCTTTGCCGGTAATGTGTAGCACCGCGTTAGAACACGTCTAGCTCTGCCTGTTGTCCTGTTATGCTCATGCTTGCTATGTATTTATTGTTTCTTCCCCCTCTTCTCTCCGGTAGACCCCGAGACCGATGCTGATGCCCCTGTGATCGACTACGTCACCGACGACCCCTCTCTCTTGCCAGAGCAACCAGGCAAGCCCCCCCTTTGATCACTAGATATCGCCTACTCTTCTCTATACTGCTTGCATTAGACTAGTGTAGCATGTTACTGCTTTCAGTTAATCCTATACTGCTGCATAGCCTGTCCTTGCTACTACTGTTGTTACCTTTACCTGCTATCCTACTGCTTAGTATAGGATGCTAGTGTTCCATCAGTGGCCCTACACTCTTGTCCGTCTGCCATGCTATACTACTGGGCTGTGATCACTTCGGGAGGTGATCACGGGAAAATACTACATATACTTTACACTATTACATTACCTGTGATACTGTTCCGAGATGGGGGCTGGAAGGACAGGTGGCTCCATCCCGGTAGAGGTGGGCCTGGGTTCTCGACGGCCCCCGATTGTTACTTTGTGGCGGAGCGACAGGGCAGGTTGAGACCACCTAGGAGACAGGTGGGCCTGGCCCTGTTCGGCATTCGCGGATACTTAACACGCTTAACGAGATCTTGGTATTTGATCTGAGTCTGGCCATTTGGTCTATACGCACTAACCATCTACGCAGGAGTAGTTATGGGTATCCCGGCGTCGTGGTATCAGCCGAAGCACTTCGTTATGTCAGCGACTGAGCGGCGCACGCCGGATTGGACTGGAACGCCACTAGGCTAGGTCTGCATCCGGCCGCCCACGCAATGTGCAGGTGTGCTCAGGGCGATGGGCCTAGACCCCTGTGCGCTTAGGTTTAGACCGGCGTGCTGACCTCTCTACTGTGCCTAGGTGGGGCTGCGACGTGTTGATCTTCCGAGGCCGGGCATGACCCAGGAAAGTGTGTCCGGCCAAATGGGATCAAGCATGTTGGGTTATGTGGTGCACCCCTGCAGGGAAGTTAATCTATTCGAATAGCCGTGATCTTCGGTAACAGGACGACTTGGAGTTGTACCTTGACCTTATGACAACTAGAATCGGATACTTAATAAAACACACCCTTCCAAGTTCCACAGACAACCCGGTGATCGCTTTTCCACAGGGCGACGAGGGGAGGATCGCCGGGTAGGATTATGCTATGCGATGCTACTGGAGATGCTACTTGGAGATGCTACTTGGAGGACTTCAATCTACTCTCTTCTACATGCTGCAAGACGGAGGCTGCCAGAAGCGTAGTCTTCGACAGGATTAGCTATCCCCCTCTTATTCTGGCATTCTGCAGTTCAGTCCACCGATATGGCCCTTTACACATATACCCATGCATATGTAGTGTAGCTCCTTGCTTGCGAGTACTTTGGATGAGTACTCACGGTTGCTTTTCTCCCTCTTTTCCCCTTTCCCTTCTACCTGGTTGTTGCAACCAGATGCTGGAGCCCTGGAGCTAGACGCCACCGTCGATGATGATTCTTACTACACTGGAGGTGCCTACTACTACGTGCAGGCTGCTGACGACGACCAAGAGTAGTTAGGAGGATCCCAGGTAGGAGGCCTGCGCCTCTTTCGATCTGTATCCCAGTTTGTGCTAGCCATCTTATGGCAACTTGTTTAACTTATGTCTGTACTCAGATATTGTTGCTTCCGCTGACTCTTCTATGATCGAGCACTTGTATTCGAGCCCTCGAGGCCCCTGGCTTGTATTATGATGCTTGTATGACTTATTTATGTTTTAGAGTTGTGTTGTGATATCTTCCCGTGAGTCCCTGATCTTGATCGTACACATTTGCGTGCATGATTAGTGTACGATTGAATCGGGGGCGTCACAAGTTGGTATCAGAGCCGACTGCCTGTAGGAATCCCCCTTTCCAACTCCTTGGCCGAAGTTGAGTCTAGTCGTTGAATTTTTTTTACTAACATGGCTGTGTGGCTTACGGGCCCACGTCGCCATTGGGTGGTATTAGGAGCTTTTACTCCTTGACCTTTACTCTGGGACTCTGATCTCTCCTCTATTCGGGTTAAATGAATTTTACTAAATCTAACATTAGGATCTCGTTATCACTTTCACCCGGAGAGCCCCTTATTACTGATGATCGTCTGCTGCACCAGAAGACCCTGAAGATGCTCTCCGCTGTTAACTCGAGAACTTGTGTTATCGCGTTTGCAATTCCCCTTCCACCGTAAACCCTTATGGATAACTACTTGCAGTTGTTATTCTTACATTCATCCCCAGTTGGTCTTGTTATTACAAGATACCCCGAAACACTCGTCGTTGTTTGATAATCCTTTGGGCTTACTGCCCTGCTGTTCTTTGTCACCTGAATACCCCTACGGTTAATTCTCGCACTTATCGAGTATCCGCTCATCCCCCAGTTGTTCATGTGTTACACAAAAGTCTTCGAAATACCATTCGATATTCCATAAATCCTTAGCAACCTATTGCTCTAGAATTTCTTGTTTGCTTTCATTATGATTAATCCCATAAGTATAGTAATCATATTGGCATCCTTTGTCACCATCATTTTTGAGTCCGTTGATAAAATACGTTGTGAATGTTCACAATCATCAGTCTAGTCCTAGGATTATCTTTCCGGCTCAGACGTCATTTTGATACTGAGCTGGTTCTCGACCAAACTATCTGTCGTCGATTGTGCCTCTGGTATATTCAAGTGATCCATCCTTGATCAGAACATCTGCTTCTGATCCCTTGTTTTGGAAATCATAATTCCTTTGCATTTAAGCTTTGAATTATTCAGATGAATCCATAATCTGTTGCATTTGCATTCTTTCTTCCTCTGATTGGGTATCGATACTCACCTCAGCTCCACTGTTGGATTATTATATCCGACAGTGTCCTTAATAATTAATTACCTTGTGAGTCCTTCTCCGATACATAATGCCTTTGTAAAATTGTATCCTTTCCTTTTGTCAACCATGCTCTACTTTTGAGCTGGTGATATTTACTCTTGAAGCTTATGGTATATGTTCGTAAGAAGCCCCGATGGGATTGAACCAACGCCTTCCCTCATCGGTGTGAACCCGAAAGATTTCACGAGTCATACTTATCTGGTATTGCACCAGGTAAAACTTTCAACAACTAATGCCATTATCGAAACGAGAAGTGAATGTAAGGTTATGCTTTGGAGAAGTGGGAGTCGACCTTGAACTTTGTGTTCATGCCCATGGACCCGAGGTGGAACTTATCATGGAAGCTTCTCGTAGTAATAATAATCCCCTTGTTATAACTTCTTCTCTTATCTATGCTTGGTCTTTTGCGACCGTGGTTTCGACCATATTGTTCTTCTTTCCCATTTCTTGGACAAGTTTAAGTGCTTGCCTTCTGCAAATGATTTCACTTGTCCAACCTCTATCCCGCTCTACCCTTGAGTATACCCTCTGGTATCGCGAGAATGTCAGGGAACTACATAACTTCTTATGGGTTCTTCATCAACTGTTATCTCTCACTGATTCCAATTTGCCTGGGTTCTAGGTTGTTGTCAACCGAGAACACCGATAAGTGAATTGATCCCGCACTCCGATTCAATAAATCTAAGTAATTCTGGTTGCTTACGAGTTTAATAATCCTTCAAGTCATTCCTAGCCTTATTGGCTATATCATTATCGTGCAAACTTCTAAATGTGCTACCTGGTCCTTCTTCCCGGAGCACAAAATTTTTGACGATGAGCTAAGCTTACGTCGATCTTCCTCGTCATATCATTTCGCCTTGAACAACAAGCTTGATTTCAAGTTTGTGTCGTACCCATGGTTCCAATAACCTTCCACTACCTCATTCCTTTGACTTGATGTCGTCGCTGGTTGATTACATCTTCGTGAAATCTCTCGACAAATGTGTCGTGATCATCATCGACCTTATGAGCTCTTCCAGGATATCAATTGAGTTCATGATGAGAAATACCATCCTTGCCCTTGATGATCTGTGTTATCATCGACCACTTTATTGCCTTCCCACCAACACAAGCTTGTTCGTGTTTGGTGTTATACCTTGAGTTCCTTGTTATCCAGTAATTGTTCTTCTTTACCTTGGAACATTAACATCTCTTATGTCCTCAATGTTGTGAGAATTTCACCACCTCTGGAGAATTCTTGATACAAGTGATACTTGTCACCATCACCATTCTTTTCCTGGTCACCGTGTTATTTCTAACCACCGACAAATGGACTGTGATGTGTAATCCCAAAACTTCTAGCAACCCTATTGCTTTGAAGTTAATGGTCGGTCGTTCATTCTTAGACTGTTGATTATTGAATCACCATTCTGACATTGGTCGTGCAACCCAACCCATATTTCGGGTGCACCTTTCGACCAATGTTTAATTGTGTATGTTTTCCTCGAGCATACTTCCTTATATCATTTGATCTGACAAATGTTATCTCCCTGTTCACTTAATTGTGGAAATCCATCTTTTGGAAATCTCAAAGAATTGTCGTTGAGTTCATCATCCACCTCCTTGTCCTCTCCTTGGGATAATGATGAACTCTTGTTAACGGAAATCACTTCACAGTTCATTTCTCGAGAATCTTACAGTGTTATCCCGTCAATTTGTGTTGCACCTTTCTTCTTAGGCATCCTGAGCCTGAGGTATCCTGACACCAATCATACCTGAACCTCGGTCAGATGTGATGGTTTGAACATATTTCCAAGGGTTATAACATTGGTCTTTAACCCGATAAGGTGATGTCATCCTAACACACCTGCCCGGCGGGCCTATTGTTATAGTTCTTCCTTTTAGCAGTGTTAGTCATTCTTACGTGAAGAAATTGGAAGACTTATTCTATAAGTTGTTCCTGATGGATCCTTTGTGTTTCCAAAGTCTGATCTTCACCTGATGACCATGTCAATGCTATCTTGAAGCATGCCTGTGGTACTCCGATTTTCAATAAGAACATTTGAAGCCCAATGCTAAATGTTTCCAGCTCAATTATCCAAACACCGCTGTTTGGGTAATGTCATGAAATTTCTCTCCCCTTGCCTAAAAGGGTTTTCTACTTTATATCCTGTCATGGATATCATGCTCTATTTGCCCTTGGAAAGGATATACCCCTGAATTATGTATTTAAACACATTTTCCTTTCCATTGTTTTGTTTAAACCTTCTTGTGATCTATATGAGCGGTAATAATTCCCTGCTTATGTAAACACCTCGGTGTACCATCTTGTCTGGTGTAACCCTGTTACTATTGTTGATGACATTCCGGTAGCCACCGATGGACGAGAACTTGGCCTATTGGTCCGCCTCGTTTAACGAGCAGGAATTGGTTCTCTTCGTCCCTCGCCCTTGGTACCGATATTGTTGCCAACATAACTGATAGGCTATCCTCTGACATGCCTTGCTTACACGATCGTGCAAGACATACTGCCCTTCCTACTTAACCCACATGGTGGGCCCATAAACCACAGTTTCACAGGATCGAAACCTGACTCACCTGTACAACCCTGTTTCTAATGGTTATTCCCCATGCTTGGCTTTGTATTTAATTCACGGGCCACTTCCGAGTGTTCTATTCTGGTATCAGACGCTATACTTACTCTCGCTACTCTGAACCCCTTTCTCACTCTGGTTCAGACTTCGAGCCACTATCTATCTGCTTGGAACCTCTTATTGTACCTTCGAACCTCACTCTCGATGTGTTTTATTTGTTCAACTCGAGAGGTACTCTTATACTCATTCATGGGTTAATCCCAGATTATTACCCTTATAGCATTCTGTCGTTGCCGATCTACCCTGTTACCTATTCGTAAGTATGATGAAGATCCCGAAGAAAGGATGTCGACTTCATCATGATGACCGGAAGCAAAGGAATGAAGACATCAACGTATTGGACTGGTCTCTTCGAGAAGAGCAAGCCAGAATGAGAAGACCCGCTAGACTCGTTACCAAACCTTCCCCCCTTTCACTACCTCTTAAATCTCGGGACGGGATTTCTTGTAGTGGAGGAGAATTGTGACGCCCGGATAGTTACGCTACAGTAATCCTCCGCTAATGATGCCACGTCACCTCGATTACTGTGGTTAATCTCGCATTAGTTCGAAACCGATTCGAATTCAATTTAAAAATTTGGCAAACAACAAAAGTTTTCAAAAATTAAACTAAAATGTTCGGAGTGCGCAGTTAAATGTCAGGGTAATTATAATAAAGCAAACACATTTTTATAAAATGCCTAAATGATTTAAAATGAAATAAAACAGAAAAGAAAATAAATAAAAGAAAAGAAATTACAAAAAAAGGGAGAAAGCCCCCCGGCCCCTTGGGCTTCGGCCCACCTGGCGGCCCAACTGGTCGCGCACCCAGCCAGCCCAGCTCCCCTTCCCCGGCCCGCCGAAGCCCTACAACCCCCTGGGGCGACCGAACCCTAACCCCCACGCGCCCCACTCCCCCACTCCCTCATCTCTCCCCCCGATCCAGATCGGATCGGGGCTCACTGGCCATCGCCCGGTGCCGCCTCGCCAG
>NC_057795.1:144746650-144747257 GCF_018294505.1 Triticum aestivum | reverse complement strand
CCCCGATCCAGATCGGATCGGGGCTCACAGGCCATCTCCCGGTGCCGCCTCGCCAGCCCCCGCCCACGTGCTTCGCCGCCCCGTCGTCGCCGGTGCTCCCCGTCGCCCGCCTCTTCGTCCACCTCCCCGCTGGACTACATCGCCCCTCGCCGCTGCCCGAAGGCCTCCCCATCGCCGGACCACCCGCCGTTGCTGCTCGTCGCCGCAGCCAGGAGCTCCTCCACATCGCCCGTCGCCCCGTCCTCGATTTCCCCCTCGACGGCTCCACCGAGCCCATTGCCTTCCCCCTGCAGCTCCCCTGTGAGGAACCACCCCTCCTATCCTCCTCCCCCTACTCCCTTCGTCCCCGTAGCCTCGCTAGCCGCCATGGCTGTAGGTCGTCTTTGCCGCTCCGATTCGTCGCGTCCAAGCCGTCCCTGGCCCCCTCGACCTCACCATCGAGCTCGTGGGGAGCATCTCGTCCGATTCCCGCTGTCCTCAGTCTCGATCCATGCCCCTCTGTACCGTTGCTCGCCATGGCCGAAGCTCGCCATAGCCGCGCCGTTCACCGCCTCCGCCGGTGCCTCGCTACTGCGACGGCCCCGTGCTCCCCCGCCTCTCCGCCGGC